>NC_070601.1:2264644-2267144 GCF_027409825.1 Scomber japonicus
TGATTTGTGTTATTCTTCATTTATACACTATAGCACAACCCGTATCCATAGCAACCATAGAACAACCTGTATCTATAGCAGCCATAGAACAACCTGTATCTATAGCAACCATAGAACAACCTGTATCTATAGCAACCATAGAACAACCTGTATCTATAGCAACCATAGAACAACCTGTATCTATAGCAACCATAGAAGGACCCGTATCGAGAGCAACCATCGAACAACCTGTATCTATAGCAACCATAGAACAACCTGTATCTATAGCAACCATAGAACAATCTGATGGTCTGTCTGTGCATTACAAACCTCATACAAGTCCAAAAAGTTGAATGGGTTCAATAGATATCATGACACCAAAGGGTTAATTCACTTCTTTATAAGCGTCTCTCTCTAATGTGTCTTATACATATATTTAAAAAATGCACTAAAACAAACAGGAAGTCGAGAATTTTGGCGCTTAAAGTAAAAGAAATGTGATCCAGGAAAGAATAAAGAAGAGCTAAGACACTACATTTCTTTAATTTACAGAATTTATGTGATCTAATAAGAAAAGTTAGGCTTCAAAGTATGAGGTTACCTCCTTTAAAACCAACGCTGCACCTCACTGGGTATTTTCTCATGCAGATTTAAAGGGTAAATTCAACATTTTTCCCCAAATCTGTCTTAAAAATCAACAATCAGGTGCACAAATTGTTCCTTTTATTCATGTTGGACTTGCAAAAATTGATTTAAGAGTTTAATTTAATATGATTTCTCCCTCTTTTTGTTATTTAACTCGATCAAAGATCATCTTTAGCACCAAATAATAACTTTAATCTCACTGCTGAAGTCTTTTAATAGCTTCAGATAAACTTTTAAATTATCAGTATGAAAAAAAGTCTTCATTTAAGCTCCTGTTTGTTGATTTAAGGCGAACTTATCCTTTAATATTTGTCCTCTGCTGATATTTAATGATGTTTTATAATTTTATTAATTGAATTGAAATGACATTTTTTCTTTTTCCCGTCATTACAGTTTAGTGAGAAATCTGTGATCTCATGACATAACAATGTGAGGACGGTCGCTTTCAAATCGTCCTCACATGGCGAAGAGGCGCAGGTTGTTAATGACAGCGGGTGTGTGTGTGTGTGTGTGTGTGTGTGTGTGTGAGGGGGGTAAAAGCTTTGACTAACCTGCCTTAAAAAGGAAAACTATCCCATCGCAGAGAGAGAGAGAGAGAGAGACTGCAGACGCTTCGAGAGAAAGACGACATTCCCAAACAGTACGCAGAGTTAATGATGATGTCATAACGATGTGTGGAGGAGATTTAAAGGGTGTGAGGGTTTCCTAAAAGCTAGAGATGATACACACGCACACACACACACACAGAGACACAGACAGACACAGACAGACACACACAGATATTAAGACACACACACACACACACACACACAGAGACACAGACAGACACAGACAGACACACACAGATATTAAGACACACACACACACACACACACACAGAGACACACAGGGACACACACACACTCACACACACACACAGAGACACACAGGGGGACACGCACATAGGCACACACATAGGGACACACACACACTCACACACACACAGAGACACATAGGGACACACAGGGACACACACTCACACACACACAGAAACACACGGGGGGAATGCACATAGGGACACACACAGGGGGACACACACAGACACACACACACACACAGATACACACACACACTGACAGATACACACACACACACAGGACACACACAGACACAGATACACACACACACTGACAGATACACACACACACAGGACACACACACACACACACACACACACACAGGGACACACAGACACACACACACACACACACTGACACACACACACACACACACACATAGAGGATCTCTGAGTCATGTGTTTAAATCTGTTTTAAAGGGAATAAAACTCCTCCAGCTGACTGAGACCATGTTAGGGGAAGATGAGGAAACTAATAAAACATTTAAAACTAATAAAACTAATAAAATAAATAAAGGGTTAATTCATGTTTCTCTGTGAGTCTACACAGCTGTAATGAAACATATGGACTATATAATAACCTTCAAAATAAAATAAAATAAATGTTCACACTATATAATAGCCTTCAAAATGAAATAAAATTAATGTTCACACTATATAATAACCTTCAAAATAAAATAAAATTAATGTTCACATGACATAATAACCTTCAAAATAAAATAAAATTAATGTTCACACTATATAACCTTCAAAATAAAATAAAAGAAATGTTCACACTATATAATAACCTTCAAAATAAAATAAAAGAAATGTTCACACTATATAACCTTCAAAATAAAATAAAAGAAATGTTCACACTATATAATAACCTTCAAAATAAAATAAAATTAATGTTCACACGACATAATAACCTTCAAAATAAAATAAAATTAATGTTCACATGACATAATAACCTTCAAAATAAAATAAAATTAATGTTCA
>NC_070601.1:2269644-2272144 GCF_027409825.1 Scomber japonicus
ATGGAAGGAAGAAAGGGCGGAAGGAAGGAAGGACAGATGGAGGGAAGGAAGGAAGGGAGGAAGGACAAATGGAGGGAAGGAAGGAAGGAAAGAAAGAAGGAAGGAAGGATGGAAGGAAGGACAGATGGTGGTTTATTGCTCCCTTGCACCTTTATCTTTTGCTTTTTATCTCATTATTATACAAAATTAAATAAAATTAAAATTAAAAATGGATGAGGAAGCGAGAGTTAGGGTAAGTAGGGGATATTTTATATTTATTCTTTTTTTTTTTCTCTAAATTTATAAGAATAATTTAAAAAGTTTGTAAGTAGGGTTTTTCTGGTTCACACTCCCGAGCAGACGGTGGCAGTAATGCATTAAAAACTGTCTGCAAACCACTAAAAAAAAAAGAGAAGAAGAAGAAGTAATTCCACCTCCTGTCCTCTAGGTGTCGCTGTGACTGAAAAGCACTGATTCATTTTCTCTCTGCTGCTTCTGTCAGCTGATCTACTTCCTGTTTCTCTCTCTCTCTCTCTGTGCGCAGGAGGTGCATCAATTCAAAGTCCACCTTAATGCAGGTAAGTGTGATAAAATCAATGATTAACGTGTTGCCAGGTGATGTGGAGCTGCTGCTCCGGCTGCTTTGACTTTGTCCTGCAGACGAAGAGCAGCGAAGAAGAAGAACAGGCAGAAAGCTTCCTCTAAAGGCTGCGCAGGTTAGCCGAGAGCCGGTGCATCCATTATCGGACAACTACGCGATTTTGCAGCTGTGGAAGAATTTTTTTATAATGTTTTAATTTATTTAATATGAGTAAAAAAAGGTGTATCAGCATGTGTTTGTAAAATATAAAAAAGTTAAAATTTGATGTGGAAATAAGGCTTTGTCCGATATTGGAACTACCCGTCGCTGCTCGCCTTAAGCTATCTCTGCTGTCTCACTCTTTAAAGGTTCATTCTGCAGATTTATTGATTTTATTTTTTATGTTTTTTTTCTTTCAGTCTTTGATCATGAAGAGCTCTAAAGAAGCCGTGCAGACTGCTGCCAAAGAGTTCCTGCAGTTTGTGAACAAAGGAGTGTCTCCATATCACGGTAACGTCTAAAAAAAAAAATGCAGATTTATACTTAAAATTATAAATATTTAATCTGAAAATCAATTTAAACACTCATATTATACATTTGTGTGTGTTTAGAGTGAATTAAACATTATACCTTTTATGAAGAATGAATTATTACACAAATCCTGTTATGTTATATTATAATGGTAATAAAAATCTTCACATAAATGTCAATTATTGATCTTTAATTTGCTGCAAACTGATAGAAAATGTACAATTAAAGTTATATTTGTTATGTATTAATCTGCTAAAGTGCAAAATTGGCATCAAAAAACTTATATTAATGTCTTGAAATGTGTCTTTTTATTTATGAATCAGTTTAATCTCATTTATGATAAACAATAGTATCAAATAGTCACATTTTAAAGTGACATTTTGATGTTTTATGCTTTAAAAAATGACTTAAACTTCTATATTTATCATGAATACATCAGCTGATTATTGTCTCTATTAATCAATTCATCTTTTAATGTTAAACAAGAGTGAAAAATGGCCAAAATATTCACTTTATTCTCAATTAAGACAATTTTTAAATCATCCAGAGTGACATTCAAGGTCACTTCTATACAAACTCATCAGAGGAACTCTAGCAGATTCATTTTAAAGGGGACAGTTAATTAAACTTTTATGATATGAAGTTTTATGATATTAAGAGTGTTTAATGTTATCAGATCAGATAAGTTGGTTTTCACGTGTTCAGCTGTTTAAAGTTCAGCCGACAGTTTAAAGCTCCAGATTAGATTATGCAGCTGTAACAGATTGTTGGTGGTGATAGTTAGAGTCAGAGTTAGGGTTAACCCTTTATAGGACACTCATTGAAAGGAAGGGAGGAAGGAAGGAAGGAAGGAAGGCAGGGGGAGGAAAGAAAGAGAGAAGGAGGGAGGGAGGAAGGGAAGAAAGAAGGAAGGAAGGAAGAAGAAAGGGGGATGGAGGAAGGAGAGAAGGAGGGAGGGAGGAAGAACAGATGGAAGTAAGGAAAGGAAGGAAGGGAGGAGAGAAGGAGGGAGGGAGGAAGAACAGATGGAAGTAAGGAAAGGAAGGAAGGGAGGAGAGAAGGAGGGAGGGAGGAAGGACAGATGGAAGGTAGGAAAGGGAGGGAGGAAGGACAGATGGAAGGTAGGAAAGGAAGGAAGGAAGGAAGGAAGGAAGGAAGGACGGAGGAAGGAAGGAAGGAAGGAAGGACGGAGGAAGGAAGGAAAGAAGGAAGGGAGGAGAGAAGGAGGGAGGGAGGAAGGACAGATGGATGGAAGGAAGGAAAGGAAGGAAGGACGGAGGAAATAAGGAACGAGGGAGGGAGAAAGGAAAAGAGGAAGGGAAGAAAGAAGGCAGGGAGGAAGGAAGGAAGGAAGGGGGAGGAAAGAAAGAGAGAAGGAGGGAGGGAGGGAGGGAAGAAAGAAGGAAGAAG
>NC_070601.1:2277144-2291365 GCF_027409825.1 Scomber japonicus
GAACAAAGAAAGAAAGACAAGAACAGAGAAAAAGAAGTAAAGGAAGAAAAGAAGCAAGAAAGACAGAAAGAAAGAAAGAAAGAAAGACAGACAAGGAGGAAGAAAAAAGAAAGAAAAGAGAAATAGGAGAAAAGAAGAAAGAAAGGTAAAGGAAAAAAGAAGGAAGGAAGGAAGGAAGAAAGACAATGAGATAGAAAAGGGAGCAAAGAAAAAAAGACAAGAACAGAGAAATAGAGGAAAAGAAAGAAAAGAATTGAGGAAAGAAAAGAATAAAGAAGGGAAGAAAGAAAGGGAAAAAAGAAAAGGAAAGAAAGAATGACAAGGAGAAAGAAATAGAGGGAAAGAAGAAAAGAAGTAAGAAAGACAGAAAGGAAAGAAAGAAAGACAAGGAGGAAAAAAAGAAAGAAATAGAAGAAAAGGAAAAAAGAAGGAAGAAAGAAAAGACAAGGAGAAAGAAAGACGAGAACAGAGAAATACAGGAAAAGAAAGAAAAGAATTGAGGAAAGAAAAGAAAAAAGAAGGGAAGAAAGAAAGGAAGAAAATGAGAATAATTTACAGTAATTTTAGTTTTTTTTTTACTTTTTAAAAATTAAATAAAGTTTCTACCGCTGAAATCTTCTTCCTGTCGCTTTCAGGTTAATAAAGTTCATCCAGATGTTTTTGTCTCATGTTTAATTCTCTCTTCTCTTCTTTCTTCTTCTTCTTCTTCTTCTTCTTCTTTCTTCTTTCTTCTTCTTCTTCTCTCCTCTCAGGGTTTGGTGCAGTCGTGCTCCGGAGACTCTCTGTCCAAAGATCCCAACGTCCGCATGATCACTCTGTACGACAACGAGGAGGTGAGGCTGAGAAAAACGAGCCGAAAACGAGTCCTTGAACGCCTCGCGGGTTCTCTGAACAGCTGCTGGTGTCTTATCGGAGGTTTCAGCTGATCGGTGAACATGTGGCTGAATAAATAAATCACACCTGGATTCATCCGAGCTTCACTTCTCAAACTTTACGCCAAACTTTTAATTTAAGGTGGAAAAAGACAATAAGTGAAACAAAAGCTTTATAAAAAGGATATAATGTGAAGTAAGAGCTGCAGAAACTAATCCTGCAATAATGAATCTATTCATTGATCACAGGCGGGGAGCTCTGGTCCTCTGAAATGAGGCCAACCAGGAAGTAACTTAGAGCTGCATTCTAGCAAAAGGCCACCAGGGGGCGACCGTCTCTATACAAGTCAATGGAGAATTCACCAACTTCTCACTTGATTTCTAACCTCAGTAAACGTTTTCAAAATGTGTTTATGGTCTCAATCGCTAGTTTAAAGCCTTCTTCAATGCAGTATGATGTTCATTTGGGACATTTTGGCCTCCCTGATTTTATATGTGACGATAAAGCAGGGTATGCATTAGGGCGTGGCTACGTCCTGATTGACAGGTTGATTGACCAATGTCCTCGAGATCCAGCCCTCGCAACCATAGCAACCTCCCCCGTTCCGCCCATGGCCCCGCCTCATGCCCATATAAGTAGAATCCGTGTTTTTATTTTTCCCAGCATGCACCTGAAATTTTCAAGATGGCGCTGCCTAGATTAGAAACTATTGGCTTCCGAGCAGCAGTCCACAAACCAATGGGTGACGTCACGGATGTTACGTCCATTTCTTATATACAGTCTATGGTTTCTCCACTAGGTGGGGTCTCTGTATTGATGTAGTTACCCTGTTTCTCCACTAGGTGGGGTCTCTGTATTGATGTAGTTACCCTGTTTCTCCTCTAGGTGGGGTCTCTGTATTGATGTAGTTACCCTGTTTCTCCACTAGGTGGGGTCTCTGTATTGATGTAGTTACCCTGTTTCTCCACTAGGTGGGGTCTCTGTATTGATGTAGTTACCCTGTTTCTCCACTAGGTGGGGTCTCTGTATTGATGTAGTTACCCTGTTTCTCCACTAGGTGGGGTCTCTGTATTGATGTAGTTACCCTGTTTCTCCACTAGGTGGGGTCTCTGTATTGATGTAGTTACCCTGTTTCTCCACTAGGTGGGGTCTCTGTATTGATGTAGTTACCCTGTTTCTCCACTAGGTGGGGTCTCTGTATTGATGTAGTTACCCTGTTTCTCCACTAGGTGGGGTCTCTGTATTGATGTAGTTACCCTGTTTCTCCACTAGGTGGGGTCTCTGTATTGATGTAGTTACCCTGTTTCTCCACTAGGTGGGGTCTCTGTATTGATGTAGTTACCCTGTTTCTCCACTAGGTGGGGTCTCTGTATTGATGTAGTTACCCTGTTTCTCCACTAGGTGGGGTCTCTGTATTGATGTAGTTACCCTGTTTCTCCTCTAGGTGGGGTCTCTGTATTGATGTAGTTACCCTGTTTCTCCACTAGGTGGGGTCTCTGTATTGATGTAGTTACCCTGTTTCTCCTCTAGGTGGGGTCTCTGTATTGATGTAGTTACCCTCTTTCTCCTCTAGGTGGGGTCAGAGAGCGCTCAGGGAGCTCAGTCCAACCTGACGGAGCTCATCCTCAGCCGTCTCTCCTCCTCCTCCTCCAACCTCACGGCCTTCCAGCAGGCGGCGCCGCTCTCCTTCATGATCAGTGCTGACATGGCGCACGCCATCCACCCAAACTACCAGTGAGTTACTGATTCCTGCCTTTCTTTCTTTCTTTCTTGCTTTCTTGCTTTCTTGCTTGCTTTCTTTCTTGCTTTCTTTCTTTCTTTCTTTCTTTCTTTCTTTCTTTCTTTCTTTCTTTCTTTCTTTCTTTCTTGCTTTCTTTCTTTCTTGCTTTCCTTTCTTTCTTGCTTTCTTGCTTTCTTTCTTTCTTGCTTTCTTTCTTTCTTTCTTTCTTTCTTTCTTGCTTTCCTTTCTTTCTTGCTTTCTTGCTTTCTTTCTTTCTTGCTTTCTTGCTTTCCTTTCTTTCTTTCTTTCTTGCTTTCTTGCTTTCCTTTCTTTCTTGCTTTCTTTCTTTCTTGCTTTCTTGCTTTCCTTTCTTTCTTTCTTTCTTGCTTTCCTTTCTTTCTTGCTTTCTTGCTTTCCTTTCTTTCTTTCTTTCTTGCTTTCTTGCTTTCTTGCTTTCTTTCTTTCTTGCTTTCTTTCATTCTTGCTTTCTTGCTTTCTTGCTTTCTTTCCTTTTCTTATTTTTCCTTTACATTTAATATTTCATTTTATGTAATAGAAGTATGTGTGTTTCAGTGACTAATAACCATCAGATGAGTTTTTAATCACAACTTTTCAATTTTAATAAAAACTGTTTTTTTTTCTTTTCTTTTTTCCAGAGAGAAGCACGAAGAGAACCATCGACCAGCTTTCCACAAGGTGAACATCTGTTTATTATTTATTTATTTTTAACCATCAATACAAACACAACACTATAATTTTCTAAATTTAAGTAAAAAATACTGAAAATAACAAGAACACAAGGTTTCTTTTTATTATTTTTAGTTTCCAGTTTCATGATTCATCTACTAAAGTTAATTAAGAAGAATTATGAGGAAAAAAAACCTTAATTGCAGCTTTGATTTCATGATTTTATCAGATATTAACACCAGTCATAGTTGATATTATATGTTTGTACAGCTGAATCACACTTAATAAAAAGAAAAAAGAAAAGTTTATCATCAGTTGAAACAAATTTAAAAAGCACACAAACTGCAAGAAACTGAAAATATGAGAAATCAAAAATAAAAAGTGACATCATCAGGTTGGTGCAGTCATCTCGATTACATAAAACACTAATAAGTCCATTTATTTAGTAACAGGACTTATTTAGTATTTAAGTAACAGTTATAGTGTATTATTAATAATCTACTGTGTAACGACTCATTCATTAAATATCACATAATGAAACTTTCAGGGTCCAGTGATCAAGTTCAACAGTAACCAGCGTTACGCAACCACGGCCGTCACCGCCTCGGTCGTCAGAGACATCGCAGGCCGGGTCGGCGTTCCTCTGCAGGTACTGAGTGAGTGTGTGTGTGTGAGAGTGTGTGTGTGTGTGTGTGTGTGTGTGTGTGTGTGTGTGTGTGTGTGTCGCTCGGCAGCAGCAGCAGCGTGCGTCACAGATCCTAGCAACGCGCTGCACCGCTCCAGGACGACGCGGAGAGGAAGAGAGAAGAATTTAAGTGTGAAATAAAAGAGTGAGAGAGCAGCTCGTTAACAGAAAAGATGAGAGAGAGAGAGGTAGAGAGAGAGAGAAAGAGAGAGGTAGGGAGAGAAAGAGAGAGAAAGAGAGAGGTAGAGAGAGAGAGAGAGAGAGAGAAAGAGAGAGGTAGAGAGAGAGAGAGAGAGAGAAAGAGAGAGGGTTAGGGAGAGAGAGAGAGAGAAAGAGAGAGTGAGAGAGAGAGAGAGAGAGGTAGAGAGAGAGAGAGGGAGAGAGAGAGAGGTGTAGAGAGAGAGAGAGGGAGAGAGAGAGAAGAAGGGAAAGGAAGACAGGAAGGAGGGAATGAAAGAGGGAAGGAAGAAAAAAGACAGGAAAGAAGGAAGGAAGGACAGACAGAAAGGGGGAAGGATGGAAGAAAATAGGGAAGGCAGTTTTTAGGGTTACACCACTTAGACATTTTTACCATAATCCTCTAATATATTCTCTCTAAATGGATTAAAAGCAGAAATTTGATGCTGGGTCCGCAAAAAAAGAACTGCAGAGCCTCCTGACGGCCACTAGAGGGCGACACAGAGCAGCTAAACTATAAACCAAATTAAAAAGTGAGCAGATTGACGTTAGAAATCATTTTTAACCTCTTTTTAAACTCCTCCTCTTCCTCCTCCTGCAGGATGTCATGGTGCGTAACGACAGCCCATGTGGAACCACCATCGGTCCGATCCTCGCCGCCCGGCTCGGCGTTCCCGTGGTCGACATCGGAGCGCCGCAGCTGTCCATGCACTCCATCAGGGAGATGTGCTGCACCTCCAGCGTCCTGCAAAGCACCTCCCTGTTTAAGGTAACCCTCCACAGCGAAACGAACGCACCCCCTAAACCAGAGGTGTCAAACTCATCTTCATTCAAGGGCCACATACAGCCCAATTTGATCTGATGTGGGCCGGACCAATAAAAAGATGGAAGGGAGGAAGGAAACAAGGATGGAAAGAAGGGAAAAGTGATAGGAAGGAAAGAAAGGAGGGAAGGAAAGACAAAAGGAAGGAAAGACGGAAGGGAGGGAGGAAGGAAGGAAGAAAGGAAAATTGGAAGGATGGAAGGAAACAAAAAAGGAAAGAAGTGTGAAAGGGAGGAAGGAAAGAAGGACAGATGACAGGAGGGTATAGGAAGGGAAAGAAGACAGGAAGGAAAGTGGGCCGGATTGGATGCCTTGGCGGGCCGGTTCTGGCCCACGGGCCGCATGTTTGACATCCCTGCCCTAAACGCTCTGCAGGAGGAAAGACTCTGCAGGAGGGACGCTCCAACGCTTCTCTGACAGTCTCAACTCAAACTGAGCTTCACCATGTTTAGCTTCTCAGATTTGATGACCTGCTGCTTTTATCTGTTTTTATATCTTTATAAACTAAAACATCTTTTGGGGTTTTGGACGGTTACACCACATTCAGACTGACGGAAAGACACCAAACCCTCATTTTGATCTTTTCTGAATGGGTCAAAGTGTGTCAGACGACCCAGTTTTGGTGATTAATTAAAAGATATAAGAGTCAGCAATTCAAAAATATGTTAAAATAATAGTTTTAAAGCAGCACCAAAAGTAAGACTGAATGCTCCTGATAATGTCAAATGGTGTAACCAGAAAAAGAATGATACATATTAAATATTTTATCACCTACAGTGTATTTAAGTGGACTTATACTAATAATGACTACATTTAAAAACATCAAATGAGTTTTTGGAGGATTTCTATATTTAAATTTTAAAGCATTTTATGAATATTGAGCAGAAATATCCTAAAAACAAACATTTATTCTAAGTAAGTTTTAACAAATGATGTAAAATCTGTTATAAATCATAGTGTTGTGTTGCTAAAAGTGGATTATATTAATTCCGCATTATAGTTTACATTTATTTTTCTGTTTATAATCAGATTTTTATGATAAAACACCGGTTACACCACTTGGACACTGGGTTACATCACGTCATTGAGCCTCATATTAAATATTTTATCCTCCTACAGTGTATTAAAGTGAACAATAGTATTCCATTAGCTTTATTTAATATAAAAGTTATAATGTAAGATCATGCCAAACTAGTTGATATGGTGTTAGGTAGGAAGGAAGGAAGGAAGGAAGGAAGGATGTAAGATCATGCCAAACTAGTTGATATGGTGTTAGGTAGGAAGGAAGGAAGGAAGGAAGGAAGGAAGGATGTAAGATCATGCCAAACTAGTTGATATGGTGTTAGGTAGGAAGGAAGGAAGGAAGGATGTAAGATCATGCCAAACTAGTTGATATGGTGTTAGGTAGGAAGGAAGGAAGGAAGGAAGGAAGGATGTAAGATCATGCCAAACTAGTTGATATGGTGTTAGGTAGGAAGGAAGGAAGAAAGGAAGGATGTAAGATCATGCCAAACTAGTTGATATGGTGTTAGGTAGGAAGGAAGGAAGGAAGGAAGGATGTAAGATCATGCCAAACTAGTTGATATGGTGTTAGGAAGGTAGGAAGGAAGGAAGGAAGGAAGGATGTAAGATCATGCCAAACTAGTTGATATGGTGTTAGGTAGGTAGGAAGGAAGGAAGGAAGGAAGGAAGGAAGGAAGGAAGGATGTAAGATCATGCCAAACTAGTTGATATGGTGTTAGGAAGGAAGGAAGGAAGGAAGGAAGGAAGGAAGGAAGGAAGGATGTAAGATCATGCCAAACTAGTTGATATGGTGTTAGGTAGGTAGGAAGGAAGGAAGGAAGGAAGGAAGGAAGGAAGGAAGGAAGGAAGGAAGGAAGGATGTAAGATCATGCCAAACTAGTTGATATGGTGTTAGGTAGGTAGGAAGGAAGGAAGGAAGGAAGGAAGGAAGGAAGGATGTAAGATCATGCCAAACTAGTTGATATGGTGTTAGGTAGGAAGGAAGGAAGGAAGGAAGGAAGGAAGGAAGGAAGGAAGGAAGGAAGGATGTAAGATCATGCCAAACTAGTTGATATGGTGTTAGGTAGGTAGGAAGGAAGGAAGGAAGGAAGGATGTAAGATCATGCCAAACTAGTTGATATGGTGTTAGGTAGGAAGGAAGGAAGGAAGGAAGGAAGGATGTAAGATCATGCCAAACTAGTTGATATGGTGTTAGGTAGGTAGGAAGGAAGGAAGGAAGGAAGGAAGGAAGGAAGGAAGGAAGGAAGGAAGGAAGGATGTAAGATCATGCCAAACTAGTTGATATGGTGTTAGGTAGGTAGGAAGGAAGGATGTAAGATCATGCCAAACTAGTTGATATGGTGTTAGGAAGGAAGGAAGGAAGGAAGGAAGGAAGGAAGGAAGGAAGGAAGGATGTAAGATCATGCCAAACTAGTTGATATGGTGTTTTATTGACTAGTTACTGTTTTTATGGTTACACCACTTAGACATTTTTACCATAATCCTCTAATATATTCTCTCTAAATGGATTAAAAGCAGAAATTTGATGCTGAGTCCACAAAAAAAACCCATCACTGACCCATAAGGCATTTCAAATGTTTAATAATAACTCCATGAGAACAGAAAGGAAGAGAGAGAAAAGAAAGAGAGAGAAGAAGAAGAAGAGGGAGAAGTTGAGGAAAAGCAGGTTAGTAAGTAATTTAGGGATTAAATAACAACTTAATCCAGATGTTTTTAAGCATTCTTGTTATTTAAATTGTTCATTTCCTGTAGATATTGTGTTTTAAACTGTAACTTCACTTCCTCTCTGCATCCTCTCTATTTCCTCTCTGCTTTATCTCTGCATCCTCTCTGCTTCTTCTCTACTTCCTCTCTGCTTCCTCTCTGCTTCCTCTCTGCATCCTCTCTGCTTCCTCTCTGCTTCCTCTCTGCTTCCTCTCTGCTTCTTCTCTGCTCCCTCTCTGCTTCCTCTCTGCCTCCTCTCTGCATCCTCTCTGCTTCACCTCTGCATCCTCTCTGCTTCCTCTCTGCATCCTCTCTGCTTCCTCTCTGCATCCTCTCTGCTTCCTCTCTGCATCCTCTCTGCATCCTCTCTGCTCCCTCTCTGCATCCTCTCTGCTTCTTCTCTACATCCTCTCTGCTTCCTCTCTGCATCCTCTCTGCTTCCTCTCTGCTTCCTCTCTACATCCTCTCTGCTCCCTCTCTGCTCCCTCTCTGCTCCCTCTCTGCTTCCTCTCTGCATCCTCTCTGCTTCCTCTCTGCTTCCTCTCTGCATCCTCTCTGCTCCCTCTCTGCTTCCTCTCTGCTTCTTCTCTGCTTCTTCTCTACTCCCTCTCTGCTTCCTCTCTGCATCCTCTCTGCTTCTTCTCTACATCCTCTCTGCTTCCTCTCTGCATCCTCTCTGCTTCCTCTCTGCTTCCTCTCTGCTTCCTCTCTGCATCCTCTCTGCTTCCTCTCTGCTTCCTCTCTGCTTCCTCTCTGCCTCCTCTCTGCTTCCTCTCTGCATCCTCTCTGCTTCCTCTCTGCCTCCTCTCTGCTTCCCCTCTGCCTCCTCTCTGCATCCTCTCTGCTTCCTCTCTGCTTCCTATCTACTCCCTCTCTACTTCCTCTCTACTTCCTCTCTGCTTCCTCTCTACTCCCTCTCTACTTCCTCTCTGCTTCCTCTCTGCATCCTCTCTGCTTCCCCTCTGCATCCTCTCTGCTTCCTTTCTACTTCCTCTCTGCTTCCTCTCTACTCCCTCTCTACTTCCTCTCTGCTTCCTCTCTGCTTCCTCTCTGCATCCTCTCTGCTCCCTCTCTGCTTCCTCTCTGCCTCCTCTCTGCTTCCTCTCTGCTTCTTCTCTACTTCCTCTCTGCTCCCTCTCTGCATCCTCTCTGCATCCTCTCTGCATCCTCTCTGCTTCTTCTCTACATCCTCTCTGCTTCCTCTCTGCATCCTCTCTGCTCCCTCTCTGCTTCCTCTCTGCCTCCTCTCTGCTTCTTCTCTGCTCCCTCTCTGCTTCCTCTCTGCATCCTCTCTGCCTCCTCTCTGCATCCTCTCTGCTTCCCCTCTGCTTCCCCTCTGCATCCTCTCTGCTTCCTCTCTGCCCCCTCTCTGCATCCTCTCTGCCTCCTCTCTGCTTCCTCTCTGCTTCTTCTCTACTCCCTCTCTGCATCCTCTCTACTTCCTCTCTGCATCCTCTCTGCTTCTTCTCTACATCCTCTCTGCTTCCTCTCTGCTTCCTCTCTGCTTCCTCTCTGCCCCCTCTCTGCTTCCTCTCTGCTTCCTCTCTACTTCCTCTCTGCATCCTCTCTGCTTCTTCTCTACATCCTCTCTGCTTCCTCTCTGCTTCTTCTCTGCTTCCTCTCTGCATCCTCTCTGCTTCTTCTCTACTTCCTCTCTGCTTCCCCTCTGCATCCTCTCTGCTTCCCCTCTGCATCCTCTCTGCTTCCTCTCTACTCCCTCTCTACTCCCTCTCTGCTTCCTCTCTGCTTCTTCTCTGCATCCTCTCTGCTCCCTCTCTGCTTCCTCTCTGCTTCCTCTCTGCATCCTCTCTGCTCCCTCTCTGCTCCCTCTCTGCTCCCTCTCTACTCCCTCTCTACATCCTCTCTGCTTCCTCTCTGCTTCCTCTCTGCTTCCTCTCTGCATCCTCTCTGCTCCCTCTCTGCTCCCTCTCTACATCCTCTCTACATCCTCTCTGCATCCTCTCTGCTTCTTCTCTGCTCCCTCTGTGCTTCCTCTCTGCTTCCTCTCTGCATCCTCTCTGCTTCCCCTCTGCATCCTCTCTGCTTCCTCTCTGCTTCCTCTCTGCCCCCTCTCTGCATCCTCTCTGCTTCCCCTCTGCATCCTCTCTGCCTCCTCTCTGCTTCCTCTCTGCCTCCTCTCTGCATCCTCTCTACTTCCTCTCTGCTTCCTATCTGCTTCTTCTCTGCATCCTCTCTGCTTCCTCTCTGCTTCTTCTCTACTCCCTCTCTGCTTCCCCTCTGCATCCTCTCTGCCTCCTCTCTGCATCCTCTCTGCTTCCCCTCTGCATCCTCTCTGCTTCCTCTCTGCTTCCTCTCTGCCCCCTCTCTGCATCCTCTCTGCCTCCTCTCTGCTTCCTCTCTGCTTCTTCTCTACTCCCTCTCTGCATCCTCTCTGCATCCTCTCTACTTCCTCTCTGCATCCTCTCTGCTTCCTCTCTGCTTCTTCTCTGCTTCCTCTCTGCTTCCTCTCTGCTTCCTCTCTGCTTCTTCTCTGCTTCCTCTCTGCTCCCTCTCTGCATCCTCTCTGCATCCTCTCTGCCTCCTCTCTGCTTCCCCTCTGCATCCTCTCTGCCTCCTCTCTGCTTCCTCTCTGCCTCCTCTCTGCTTCCTCTCTGCTTCCTCTCTGCCTCCTCTCTGCCTCCTCTCTGCTTCCTCTCTGCCTCCTCTCTACTTCCTCTCTACTTCCTCTCTGCAGGGCTTCTTCGAGTTGTTCCCCACCGTGAGGAGCTCGCTGGTCGTCGACTAGAACCCGGACAAACTTTTTTTAAAGGAGTCGTTTTCAACTCGAAGCTGCAATAACTTTAATACATCACATCGCTGGATTCAACGTGCACTGAGTTTAAAAAATGACTGAATCCTTTTCCTAAAACTGTGATTCTACTTCCTCACAAATAAATAAATGGCATCACATCAAATCCCAGACTAGACGAGCACTTCCTGATCTTTCTTACTGAGCTGAGATTGTTTAAAAAAAAATAATAATAATAAAGTATTAAATTGAGTTTTTGTGTCGTCTCTTTAATCTCACCTCCTCCGCTTTAATAACCTCCTTCCTTCTCTCCTTACTTCCTTCCTCTTTTCCTCATTAATCCTTTCCTTCCTTCCTTCCTTCCTCCTTACTCCTTTCCTTCCTCCCTTCCTTGTTTCGTTTCTCCCTCCCTCCCTTCCTTTCCTTCCTTCCTCCCTCCCTCCCTCACTCCTTTCCTTCCTTCCTTCCTTCTCTCCTTACTTCCTTCCTCTTTTCCTCATTAATCCTTTCCTTCCTTCCTTCCTCCTTACTCCTTTCCTTCCTTCCTCCTTTCCTCCCTCCCTTCCCTCTCTCCTAAATTCCTTCCTCTTTTCATCCTTACTCCTTTCCTTCCTCCCTTCCTTGTTTCCTTTCTCCCTCCCTCCCTTCCTTTCCTTCCTTCCTTCCTCCCTCCCTCCTTACTCCTTTCCTTCCTTCCTTCCTTCCTTCCTTCCTCCTTTCCTTCCTCCCTCCTCCCTCCCTTCCTTCCTCCCTCCCTCTCTCCTTACTCCTTTCCTTCCTTCCTTCCTTTCTTCCTTCCTCCTTTCCTTCCTTCCTTTCTCCTTTCCTCCCTCCCTCCTTCCTCCCTTCCTTTCCTTCCTTCCTTGCCCCCCCTCCCTCCCTCCTTACTCCTTTCCTTCCTTCCTTCCTTCCTTCCTTCTTTCTCTCCTTACTTCCTTCCTCTTTTCCTCATTAATCCTTTCCTTCATTCCTTGCTTCCTCCTTTCCTCCCTCCCCCTTTACTCCTACATTTTCAAACTCTAAAAAAAACCATCCTAATAAAACTCATCTCTCGGCTCCCTGCAGGAATATTAAAGTGACAGTACCGAACTTTCTTTAATCTCACCTCCTCCGCTTTAGTAACATCATGTGAGCAGTATGAGGACGGACTTCACATCCAACATGAGCCACGTAGTGATGCAGGCAGTGAGGAGGCTCCACACTGCAAGAAATCACTGTAACTTCCTGTTTTTAAATATAACTTCCTGTTTTTAGCACAGAGATGAGTTTAAATAAGGCGGAGTGATATTTTTTTTTTTTTATTAACTCTCCTGTCGTCCTCCCGGGTCAATTTGACCCCATCTCTCTTTTGTTTCTTCTTTCTTTCTTTCCTTCCTTCCTCCCTCTTTCTTTAATTTATCCTTTGTTCTTCCCCTCCTTCTATACTTCTTTCCTCACTTCCTTCCATCCTTCCTTGCTTCTTTCCTTCCTTCCTCTCTCCCTCCTTGCTTCTTTCCTTCCTTCCTCTCTCCCTCCTTTCCTTCCTCCCTCCCTCCTTGCTTCTTTCCTTCCTCCCCCTTACTCCTTTCCTTTCTTCCTCCCTCATTACTCTTTTCCTTCCTTCCTTCCTTCCTTCCTTCCTTCCTTCCTTCCTTCCTTCCTTCTTTCCTTCCTTCCTCCCTCCTTACTCCTTTCCTTCCTTCCTCTCTCCCTCCTTTTCTTCCTCCCTCCCTCCCTGCTTCTTTCCTTCCTCCCTCCTTGCTTCTTTCCTTCCTCCCCCTTACTCCTTTCCTTCCTTCCTCCCTCCTTACTCTTTTCCTTCCTTCCTTCCTTCCTTCCTTCCTTCCTTCCTTCCTTCTTTCCTTCCTTCCTCCCTCCTTACTCCTTTCCTTCCTTCCTCTCTCCCTCCTTTTCTTCCTCCCTCCCTCCTTGCTTCTTTCCTTCCTCCCTCCTTGCTTCTTTCCTTCCTCCCCCTTACTCCTTTCCTTCCTTCCTCCCTCCTTACTCTTTTCCTTCCTTCCTTCCTTCCTTCCTTCCTTCCTCCCTCCTTACTCCTTTCCTTCCTTCCTCTCTCCCTCCTTTTCTTCCTCCCTCCCTCCTTGCTTCTTTCCTTCCTCCCTCCTTGCTTCTTTCCTTCCTCCCCCTTACTCCTTTCCTTCCTTCCTCCCTCCTTCCTCTTTTCCTTCCTTCCTTCCTTCCTTCTTTCCTTCCTTCCTCCCTCCTTACTCTTTTCCTTCCTTCCTCTCTCCCTCCTTTTCTTCCTCCCTCCCTCCTTGCTTCTTTCCTTCCTCCCTCCTTGCTTCTTTCCTTCCTCCCCCTTACTCCTTTCCTTCCTTCCTCCCTCCTTACTCTTTTCCTTCCTTCCTTCCTTCTTTCCTTCCTTCCTCCCTCCCTTCTTTCCTTCCTCCCTCCCTCCTTACTCCTTTCTTTCCTTCCTCCCTCCTTACTCCTTTCCTTCCTTCCTCCCTTCTTACTCTTTTCCTTCCTTCCTCCCCCTTACTCTTTTCCTTCCTTCCTTCCTTCTTTGCTTCCTTCCTCCCTCCCTCCTTTCCTTCCTTCCTCCCTCCTTACTCTTTTCCTTCCTTCCTCCCTCCCTCCCTCCCTCCCTCCTTCCTTACTCCTTTCCTCCCTTCCTTCTCTCCTTACTCCCTCCCTCCCTCCTTCCCTACTTCCCTCCCTCCCTCCCTCCTTCCTTCCTTCCCTCCTTCCTTCCTTCCTTCCTTCCTTGACCTGAGGACAACAGGAGGGTTAAAGTAAATATGCTGAAATGAGGAAATAGAGGAGGTGAGTCAGCTTATAATAAAAAAACAGTTAATTTGAAGCTCTTAATTATTGTGTTGAGTCAGAGATGTTGAATTTTTAGGTTTTAGAGGGTTTTTTTTTTAAATAAAGGGCTTTTACTTGCTTTTTAATTAAATAGCAAATCAGTGTGTATCATTAACAGCTGGTTTAATATTAATATAAGAGCTGAGCAGTGTTATTTTTGCTCAGCTTCAGTCTTATTTTTTGATATTTCTTGCAGTGTAGCGCCTCCTGTGGCCGTGTTTTCCAACCAACCATTTTCCTCTGTCACTCTTCCTCTGTGTCTCTTCCTCTCCTCTCTCACACACACTCACACTCACACACACACTCTCACACCTCCTCTCCATCAGTCCTGTGCAGCAGCAGCAGCAGCAGCAGCAGCCTCTCCTCCTCAGAGATGGAGAGCTGGTAGAAGCTCCCCTCCTCTTCCTCTTCCTCCTCCTCCTCCTTGTTGGATGTACCATGAGGTCTCCGCGGCTCTGGGCAGCTGTGTGCCTCCTCCTCACCGCCTCCTGCCGGCTCTGCTCGGCCGCGAGACACGGTAAGTCCCCCCCCTTCCTCCTCCTCCTCCTCCTCCAGGTTTAGATGTTATCTGATAGAGACGGATGCACTTCTCCCTTTTTAATGAACTCGCTGCGTCCAGGCGGGGAGCTGTGCGTAAATCACGACTTGCTCCGATGACAAGTCCCTGTTGCGGTGTTCCTATAGTAACTGTTTCACTTCACAACGAGTTTTCAGCACTTTAAACATATATTTTTTATAACATCTCTCAAAGATAATGTCAAATATTTAGTTTTTACTGTGAAATTTGATGCAGGATTTGCGAAAGCTGCGTAAAAGTGCTCGCGCCATCGTTTATATTCAGTCTTTAAATCATCATTTAGCTGTGATGAGTTGTCTTATGATGCAAAAAATGAAAAGCAGTGTGAAAGCTGTCGGGACTTGATCTGTGTTTGGTGCGTTTCCTTCCTGCTCGCCTCCATCTGCCTCTGATCCAGA
>NC_070601.1:2291565-2294065 GCF_027409825.1 Scomber japonicus
AACCGGAGCGAGGAGAGGAGGCGAGGAACGGGAACGCAGGGTTATCGTCCAGAGAGTTGAGGGAACGTTCGGCTTCCTCCTGATATCCCGTACTGCTGCTGCACACACACACACACACACACACACACACACACACACACACACACACACACACACACACACACACACACACACACACACACACCTTTAACTTCCTCCTGTCGTCCTCCCGCGTCAAATTGACCCCATCTCTTTTTGACTGTTCCTTCCTTCCTTCCTTCCTCTTTCTTTAATTTTTCCTTTGTTCTTCCCCTCCTTCCCTCTTTCTTTCCTCATTTATTTCTTTCCTTCCTTCCTTTCCTTCCTTCCTTCCTCTTTTCCTTCCTTCTTTCCTTCTACCTCCCTACCTCATTACTCCTGTCCTTCCCTTCTTCCTTCCTCCTTTCCTCCCTCTCTCCTTACTCCATTCCTTCCCTCCTTCCTTCCTCCTTTCCTCCCTCTCTCCTTACTCCTTTTCTTCCTTGCTTCCTCCTTTCCTCCCTCCCTCCTTCCTTACTCCTTTCCTACCTCCCTACATCCTTACTCCTGTCCTTCCCTTCTTACTTCCTCCTTTCCTCCCTCTTTCCTTATTCCATGCCTTCCTTCCTTCCTCCTTTCCTCCCTCCCCCCTTCCTTACTCCTTTCCTCCCTCTCTCCTTATTCCATGCCTTCCTTCCTTCCTTCCTCTTTTCCTTCCTTCTTTCGTTCCTTCCTCCCTCCCTGCCTGCCTCCCTCCTTACTCCTTTTCTTCCTTGCTTCCTCCTTTCCTCCCTCCCTCCTTCCTTACTCCTTTCCTTCCTTCCTTCCTTCCTTCCTTTTTTCCTCGTTACTCCTTTCTTTCCTTCCTTCCTTCCTTCCCTCCTTCCTTCCTTCCTTCCTTCCTTCCTTCCTTCTGTCTGTTCTTCCTCCCTCCCTCCTTCTCTCGTTCTTTCCTTCCTCCCTTCCTCTTTTCCTTTGATGCAGTAGAGGCTTTATTGGTGCATGTTATGTTACTTTACTCCTTTATGCTTGTATAAGATTTAATGTTTTATTCTTTTCTTCTCTTTTCTCCTCCCTTCTTTTCTCTGCTGCTGTTTTTCCACCAGACTGTCAAACTGAATCCCGTCACCTGTTCCTTCACCTCCTTCCTTCCTTCCTCTTTTCCTACCTCCCTACATCCTTACTCCTGTCCTTCCCTTCTTCCTTCCTCCTTTCCTCCCTCCCCTCTTCCTTACTCCTTTCCTCCCTCCTCTCCTTATTCCATGCCTTCCTTCCTTCCTCTTTTCCGTCCTAGTTTCCTTCCTCCCCTCTCTGCCTGCCTCCCTCCTTACTCCTTTTCTTCCTTGCTTCCTCCTTTCCTCCTCCCTCCTTCCTTACTCATTTCCTTCCTTCCTTCCTTCCTTTTTTCCTCATTACTCCTTTCTTTCCTTCCTTCCTTCCTTCCCTCCTTCAATTCCTTCCTTCCTTCCTTCCTTCCTTCCAGGGTCAAATTGACCCCGTCTGTTTTGACTGTTACTTCCTTCCTCCTTCCTTCCTTCCTCCCTTCCTTCCTTCCTTCCTTCCTTCCTTCTGTCTGTCCTTCCTCCTCCTTCCTCCTTCTCTCTTTCTTTCCCTTCCTCCCTTCCTCTTTTCCTTTGATGCAGTAGAGGCTTTATTGGTGCATGTTATGTTACTTTACTCCTTTATGCTTGTATTTATCCTTTTCTTCTCTTTTCTCCTCCCTTCTTTTCTCTGCTGCTGTTTTTCCACCAGACTGTCAAACTGAATCCCGTCACCTGTTCCTTCACCTCCTTCCTTCCTTCCTCTTTTCCTACCTCCCTACATCCTTACTCCTGTCCTTCCCTTCTTCCTTCCTCCTTTCCTCCCTCCCCTCTTCCTTACTCCTTTCCTCCCTCTCTCCTTATTCCATGCCTTCCTTCCTTCCTCTTTTCCGTCCTAGTTTCCTTCCTCCCTCTCTGCCTGCCTCCCTCCTTACTCCTTTTCTTCCTTGCTTCCTCCTTTCCTCCCTCCCTCCTTCCTTACTCATTTCCTTCCTTCCTTCCTTCCTTTTTTCCTCATTACTCCTTTCTTTCCTTCCTTCCTTCCTTCCCTCCTTCAATTCCTTCCTTCCTTCCTTCCTTCCTTCCAGGTCAAATTGACCCCGTCTGTTTTGACTGTTACTTCCTTCCTCCCTTCCTTCCTTCCTCCCTTCCTTCCTTCCTTCCTTCCTTCCTTCCTTCTGTCTGTCCTTCCTCCCTCCTTCCTCCTTCTCTCTTTCTTTCCTTCCTCCCTTCCTCTTTTCCTTTGATGCAGTAGAGGCTTTATTGGTGCATGTTATGTTACTTTACTCCTTTATGCTTGTATTTATTCTTTTCTTCTCTTTTCTCCTCCCTTCTTTTCTCTGCTGCTGTTTTTCCACCAGACTGTCAAACTGAATCCCGTCACCTGTTCCTTCCCCACCTGGTGGTAGCTGTACGGGTCCAGCAGGGGCGTCTGCACGTGCACGGAGGATCTCGCCGGGTCG
>NC_070601.1:2304065-2314065 GCF_027409825.1 Scomber japonicus
TCAAATGGTGTAACCACAAAATGATAAATATTAAATATCACTATAAATCATAGTGTTGTGTTGCTAAAAGTGGATTATATTTATTCCACATTATAGTTCACATTTATTTTCCTGTTTATAACCCTTAAACAGGCCTTACTAGTTATGTCATTTGCACCTAAAGTAAGGAAGGAAGGAAGGACGGAAGGAAAGGAGGGAAGAAGGAAGGAAAGGAGGAAGGAAGGGAAGCAAGGGAGGAAGAAGGAAGGGAAGGAAGGAGGGAGGAGGAAGGAAGGTAGGAAGGAAAGGAGGGAAGAAGGAAGGAAAGGAGGAAGGAAGGGAGGAAGAATGAAGGAAAGGAAGGAGGGAGGAAGAAGGATGGAAAGGAGGGAGGAAGGGAAGGAAGGGAGGAAGAATGAAGGAAAGGAAGGAGGGAGGAAGAAGGATGGAAAGGAGGGAGGGAGGAAGGAAGGAAGGAAGGGAGGGAGGGAGGGAGGGAGGAAGGAAAGAAGGAAGGAAGAAAGAAAGGAAGGACAGATGAAGGAAGGAAGAAATGACAGAAGGAGGGAACATTTACCCTAACAGCTGAACTTAGATCTGAGGAAGGAAGGAAGGAAGGAAGGAAGGAAGGAAGGACAGAGGAGGGACCCGGGAGGACAACATGAAAGTTAAAGAGTCTGTATCTCCTGGTGCACGTTGTCTGTTTAAGGGATAATCAGATTTTTATGATGCAACACTGGTTACACCACTTGGACACTGAGTTACATCACGTCATTGAACCTCATATTAAACATTTTATCCTCCTACAGTGTATTAAAGTGAACAATTGTATTCCATTATCTTTATTTAATATAAAAGTTATAATGGAAGATCATGCCAAACTAGTTGATATGGTGTTTTATTGACTATTTAAAGTTTTTATGGTTACACCACTTAGACATTTTTACCATAATCCTCGAATATATTCTCTCTAAATGGATTAAAAGCAGAAATTTGATGCTGGGTCCACAAAAAAAGTTATTTATACGTTTATTTTCAATCTACATCAATAAGTAAATCAAGGAAAAAGATAAAGGAAATAACCTTTTTATGCCTGAAACATAATTATTAAACATTTAAAATCAGTTTTAAAGCTAAAATCAAGTCGAGGAAGTTAAAATAAGAGTGAATCTGCTGCAGAGAACAGAGACAGGATGACGTAAAACTATCATTAATTCACATTAAACTGTTTTTCTAAACAGATTATTCTGAAAATATACGAATCAAACCTTTAAAAAAAAGAAAAAAGCCTCTAATGTCTCCGTTTAGTGTGACGTAAGGGGAAGTCGAACATGTTTAACCCTTAAACAGACCTTACTAGTTATGTCATTTGCACCTCAAGTAAGGAAGGAATGAAGGAAGGAAGGAAGGAAGGAAAGGACGGATGAAGGAAGGAAAGGAGGAAGGAAAGGAAGGAGGGAGGAAGGAAGGAAAGGAGGGAGGAAGGAAAGGAGGGAAGAAGGAAGGAAAGGAGGGAGGAAGGGAAGCAAGGGAGGAAGAAGGAAGGAAAGGAAGGAGGGAGGAAGGAAGGAAGGTAGGAAGGAAAGGAGGGAAGAAGGAAAGGAAGGAGGGAGTAAGGAAGGAAGGAGGAAGGAAGGAAGGACAGATGAAGGAAGGAAGAAAGGACAGAAGGAGGGAACATTTACCCTAACAGCTGAACTTAGATCTGAGGAAGGAAGGAAGGAAGGAAGGACGGACAGATGAAGGAAGGAAGGAAGGAAGGAAGGAAGGAAGGAAGGACGGACAGATGAAGGAAGGAAGGAAGGAAGGAAGGAAGGAAGGAAGGACAGAGGAAGGACCCGGGAGGACAACACAAAGGTTAAAGAGTCTGTATCTCCTGGTGCACGTCGTCTGTTTAAGGGTTAACTCAGTCGCATCGTCTCGGGTAACAAAATGGAAGCTGAGCCTGAGAGGAGAGCCAGATGGTGACCGTCCGTCTCTCTCTCTCTCTCTCTCTCTCTCTCTCTCTCTCTCTCTAATGAGTTTTTCTCTCCGAGCTGCAGAGTGAAGTTTAGAGAGAGAAGCCGGAGGAGTTTCCCCCCCTGAGAAATATATATATATATATAAAGACCAGCAGCAACGCTCGTTTGAGTCATTTTTATTCCTTTTCTGGTGAAATTGAACCAGACTGAGCTGATTGTGTCTGTTGCCATGACGCCCGAGAGCTAAATCGACCCCACCGCCAAAACCTTCCCTCTTATAATCCCATTTTTTTGTCTATTATTAAGTATTTAAAGCCTAATTTTCTGCTGGAACCATAAAGAGAGTAATAGTTGATATGTTTTATGTTTTATTTGGGTTTAAAGGTCCACAAAGGTTCATATAAAAGGATTAAAACCACTTTAAAAGTCACAAATACTGTCGATGAAAGAAGAAAATCTCACAATTTAAAAGATAAATATTTGATTTTTTTATGTGTCCATGTGGTGTAATTTAAATTTAAAGGGTTAAAATGTGAAAATAAACATATGAATAACTTCACATATTCTTTTTTTGTGGACTCAGCATCAAATTTCTGCTTTTAATCCATTTAGAGAGAATATATTAGAGGATTATGGTAAAAATGTCTAAGTGGTGTAACCATAAAAACAGTAAATAGTCAATAAAACACCATATCAACTAGTTTGGCATTATCTTACATCATTCCTTCCTTCCTTCCTTCCTTCCTTCCTTCCTTCCTTCCTTCCTACCTAACACCATATCAACTAGTTTGGCATGATCTTACATCCTTCCTTCCTTCCTTCCTTCCTTCCTTCCTTCCTTCCTTCCTACCTAACACCATATCAACTAGTTTGGCATGATCTTACATCCTTCCTTCCTTCCTTCCTTCCTTCCTTCCTTCCTTCCTTCCTACCTAACACCATATCAACTAGTTTGGCATGATCTTACATCCTTCCTTCCTTCCTTCCTTCCTTCCTTCCTTCCTACCTAACACCATATCAACTAGTTTGGCATGATCTTCCTTCCTTCCTTCCTTCCTTCCTTCCTTCCTTCCTTCCTACCTAACACCATATCAACTAGTTTGGCATGATCTTACATCCTTCCTTCCTTCCTTCCTTCCTTCCTTCCTACCTAACACCATATCAACTAGTTTGGCATGATCTTACATCCTTCCTTCCTTCCTTCCTTCCTTCCTTCCTACCTAACACCATATCAACTAGTTTGGCATGATCTTCCTTCCTTCCTTCCTTCCTTCCTTCCTTCCTTCCTTCCTTCCTTCCTTCCTACCTAACACCATATCAACTAGTTTGGCATGATCTTACATCCTTCCTCCCTTCCTTCCTTCCTTCCTTCCTACCTAACACCATATCAACTAGTTTGGCATGATCTTACATCCTTCCTTCCTTCCTTCCTTCCTTCCTTCCTTCCTTCCTACCTAACACCATATCAACTAGTTTGGCATGATCTTACATCCTTCCTTCCTTCCTTCCTTCCTTCCTTCCTTCCTTCCTTCCTTCCTCCCTTCCTTCCTTCCTACCTAACACCATATCAACTAGTTTGGCATGATCTTACATCCTTCCTTCCTTCCTTCCTTCCTTCCTTCCTTCCTAACACCATATCAACTAGTTTGGCATGATCTTACATCCTTCCTCCCTTCCTTCCTTCCTTCCTTCCTACCTAACACCATATCAACTAGTTTGGCATGATCTTACATCCTTCCTTCCTTCCTTCCTTCCTTCCTACCTAACACCATATCAACTAGTTTGGCATGATCTTACATCCTTCCTTCCTTCCTACCTTCCTTCCTTCCTTCCTACCTAACACCATATCAACTAGTTTGGCATGATCTTACATCCTTCCTTCCTTCCTTCCTTCCTTCCTTCCTTCCTAACACCATATCAACTAGTTTGGCATGATCTTACATCCTTCCTCCCTTCCTTCCTTCCTTCCTACCTAACACCATATCAACTAGTTTGGCATGATCTTACATCCTTCCTTCCTTCCTTCCTTCCTTCCTACCTAACACCATATCAACTAGTTTGGCATGATCTTACATCCTTCCTTCCTTCCTACCTTCCTTCCTTCCTTCCTACCTAACACCATATCAACTAGTTTGGCATGATCTTACATCATTCCTTCCTTCCTTCCTTCCTTCCTTCCTTCCTTCCTTCCTTCCTACCTAACACCATATCAACTAGTTTGGCATGATCTTACATCCTTCCTTCCTTCCTTCCTTCCTTCCTTCCTTCCTTCCTTCCTACCTAACACCATATCAACTAGTTTGGCATGATCTTACATCCTTCCTTCCTTCCTTCCTTCCTTCCTTCCTTCCTTCCTTCCTACCTAACACCATATCAACTAGTTTGGCATGATCTTACATCCTTCCTTCCTTCCTTCCTTCCTTCCTTCCTTCCTACCTAACACCATATCAACTAGTTTGGCATGATCTTCCTTCCTTCCTTCCTTCCTTCCTTCCTTCCTTCCTTCCTACCTAACACCATATCAACTAGTTTGGCATGATCTTACATCCTTCCTTCCTTCCTTCCTTCCTTCCTTCCTACCTAACACCATATCAACTAGTTTGGCATGATCTTACATCCTTCCTTCCTTCCTTCCTTCCTTCCTTCCTACCTAACACCATATCAACTAGTTTGGCATGATCTTCCTTCCTTCCTTCCTTCCTTCCTTCCTTCCTTCCTTCCTTCCTTCCTACCTAACACCATATCAACTAGTTTGGCATGATCTTACATCCTTCCTCCCTTCCTTCCTTCCTTCCTTCCTACCTAACACCATATCAACTAGTTTGGCATGATCTTACATCCTTCCTTCCTTCCTTCCTTCCTTCCTTCCTTCCTTCCTACCTAACACCATATCAACTAGTTTGGCATGATCTTACATCCTTCCTTCCTTCCTTCCTTCCTTCCTTCCTTCCTTCCTCCCTTCCTTCCTTCCTACCTAACACCATATCAACTAGTTTGGCATGATCTTACATCCTTCCTTCCTTCCTTCCTTCCTTCCTTCCTTCCTAACACCATATCAACTAGTTTGGCATGATCTTACATCCTTCCTCCCTTCCTTCCTTCCTTCCTTCCTACCTAACACCATATCAACTAGTTTGGCATGATCTTACATCCTTCCTTCCTTCCTTCCTTCCTTCCTACCTAACACCATATCAACTAGTTTGGCATGATCTTACATCCTTCCTTCCTTCCTACCTTCCTTCCTTCCTTCCTACCTAACACCATATCAACTAGTTTGGCATGATCTTACATCCTTCCTTCCTTCCTTCCTTCCTTCCTTCCTTCCTAACACCATATCAACTAGTTTGGCATGATCTTACATCCTTCCTCCCTTCCTTCCTTCCTTCCTACCTAACACCATATCAACTAGTTTGGCATGATCTTACATCCTTCCTTCCTTCCTTCCTTCCTTCCTACCTAACACCATATCAACTAGTTTGGCATGATCTTACATCCTTCCTTCCTTCCTACCTTCCTTCCTTCCTTCCTACCTAACACCATATCAACTAGTTTGGCATGATCTTACATCCTTCCTTCCTTCCTACCTTCCTTCCTTCCTTCCTACCTAACAGCATATCAACTAGTTTGGCATGATCTTACATCCTTCCTTCCTTCCTTCCTTCCTTCCTTCCTTCCTACCTAACACCATATCAACTAGTTTGGCATGATCTTACATAATAACTTTTATATTAAATAAAGCTAATGGAATACTATTGTTCTAAATATTACATTTAATCATCTGGGTTACCATGGAGACCAGGAAACAGCTCTCTTTCTCTCTTTCGATCTTTATTTCCTCGTACTTCTTGGATTTTTCATTCTTTCTGTTTCGTCCTTTATCTTTCTTTCTTTCTCTTTTCTTTTTCTCCTTTTCCAACTTCTTGTTCTTTCTTTCTTCCCTTCTCCTCCAAATTCTTGTTCTTCCTCTTCTCCCTCCTCTTTCTTTCTTCATTTCCTTCTTTCTTTCCTCCACCTCTAACTTATTGTTCTTTCTTTCTGTATTATATTGAATATTTATCATTTGACACCATTTGACATTTTCAGGAGCATTCAATCTTACTTTTGGGTAAAAAATGGTGCAAATGTCATTTAAATGATATAAAACCAACTTCTTCTTCTTCTTCTTCTTCTTCTTCTTCTTCTTCTTCTTCTTCTTCTTCTGCTACTGTATTTTCTCATGAAAATAGAGAAAGGATTAATGAGGAAAAGACGAAGGAAGTAAGGAGGGAGGGAAGGAATGAGGATAGGAAGGAAGGAAGAAAGGAAGGAAAGGAGTAAGGAGGGAGGTTGACGGAGGATATTTTAAGGTGGAATGAGTCAGCAAGGACGGAGGACGGAGAGAGAGAGAAAAGAAAAAGAAAGAAAAAAAAAGAAAAGAAAAAAACGGAAGAAAAAAAAGGAAGGAAGGAAGCAAGGAATGAAGGAAGGAAAGGAGTAAGGAGGGAGGGAGGGAGGAAGGAAAGGAGTAAGGAGGGAGGGAGGAAGGAAGGAAGGAAAGAAAGGATTAATGAGGAAAAGACGAAGGAAGTAAGGAGGGAGGGAAGGAATGAGGATAGGAAGGAAGGAAGGAAGGAAGGAAAGGAGTAAGGAGGGAGGACCAACTTCTTCTTCTTCTTCTTCTTCTTCTTCTACTGTATTTTCTCATGTATCTAAAGAGCTGCAATGACTATAAAAACCATTGAATCCTCGAATTCAACTAACCCTCCTGTTGTGTTCGAGTCAAGGAAGGAAGGGAAGAGAGTAAAGGAAAGAAGGCAGGGAGGGAGGGAGGAAGGAAGGAAGGAGAGAGAAAGGAAGGAACGACAGAAGGAAGAAAGGGGGATAGAGGACGGAAGGAAGGAAGGGAGGAAAAGAAATAAGGAAGGGAAGAAGGAAGGATGGAGGAAAGAAGTAAGTAGGGAAGGAAGGTAGGAGGGAGGGAGGAAAGAAGGTAGGAGGGAGGGAGGGAGGAAGGAAAGAAGGACAGAGGAAAGAAGGAAGGAAGGAATGAAGGAAGGACGGAGGAAAGAAGTAAGGAAGGAAAGAAGGTAGGAGAGAGGGAGGAAAGAAGGAGAGAAGAAGAAAGAGGAAGGTAGGGGGGAGGAAGGACAGAAGGAAGGAAGAAAGGGAGATGGAGGAAGGGAAGAAAGAGAGAAAAAGGAAAGAAAGAAAGAAGGAAGGAGAGAGGAAGCACAGATGGAAGGAAAGAAGGAAGGAAGGAAGGAAGGAAGGAAGGAAGGAAGGAAGGAAGGAAGGAAGGAGAGAGAAAGGAAGGAACGACAGAAGGAAGAAAGGGGGATGGAGGACGGAAGGAAGGAAGGGAGGAAAAGAAATAAGGAAGGGAAGAAGGAAGGATGGAGGAAAGAAGTAAGTAGGGAAGGAAGGTAGGAGGCAGGGAGGAAAGAAGGTAGGAGGGAGGGAGGGAGGAAGGAAAGAAGGACAGAGGAAAGAAGGAAGGAAGGAAAGAAGGTAGGAGAGAGGGAGGAAAGAAGGAGAGAAGAAGAAAGAGGAAGGTAGGGGGGAGGAAGGACAGAAGGAAGGAAGAAAGGGAAATGGAGGAAGGGAAGAAAGAGAGAAAAAGGAAAGAAAGAAAGAAGGAAGGAGAGAGGAAGCACAGATGGAAGGAAGGAAGGAAGGAAGGAAGGAAGGAAAGGAAGGAAGGAAGGAAGGAAGGATGGAGGAAAGAAGTAAGTAGGGAAGGAAGGTAGGAGGGAGGGAGGAAAGAAGGTAGGAGGGGGGAAGGAAAGAAGGACAGAGGAAAGAAGGAAGGAAGGAAGGAAGGAAGGAAGGAAGGAAGGAAGGACGGAGGAAAGAAGTAAGGAAGGAAAGAAGGTAGGAGAGAGGGAGGAAAGAAGGAGAGAAGAAGAAAGAGAGGAAGGTAGGGGGGAGGAAGGACAGAAGGAAGGAAGAAAGGGAGATAGAGGAAGGGAAGAAAGAAGGAAGGAGAGAGGAAGCACAGATGGAAGGAAAGAAGGAAGGAAGGAAGGAAGGAAGGAAGGAAGGAAGGAAGGAAGGAAGGTAAAAGATGATTTAAGTGATAATTAAGTGTCCTAATATCTGATCTTGTGCACGCTGACTCATCACTAACTCAGAGGCTGAAGTCCAGTTCGAGCCGGCCTCCTCCTCATCATCATCATCATCATCCTCCTCCTCCTCCTCCTCCTCCTCCTCCTCCCCATCATCATCATCATCATCATCATCATCATCATCATCATCATCATCAGTGTCTCTGTGCTCTCTGCTGTTATCGTCCATTAACCGGCTGCCAGATTGAGTTCAGTGTGGTTTTCATAATGGAGCTGCTGGCTGCCGTCGCTGAATGTGAGCTGCCGGCTGACGGAGGATATTTTAAGGTGGAATGAGTCAGCGAGGACGGAGGACGGAGAGAGAGAGAAAAGAAAAAGAAAGAAAAAAAAAGAAAAGAAAAAAACGGAAGAAAAAAAAAAGGAAGGAAGGAAGCAAGGAATGAAGGAAGGAAAAGAGTAAGGAGGGAGGGAGGGAGGAAGGAAAGGAGTAAGGAGGGAGGGAGGAAGGAAGGAAAGAAAGGATTAATGAGGAAAAGATGAAGGAAGTAAGGAGGGAGGGAAGGAATGAGGATAGGAAGGAAGGAAGAAAGGAAGGAAGGAAGGAAAGGAAGGAAGGAAGGAAGGAAGGAAGGAAGGAAGGAAGGAAGGAAGGAAGGAAGGAAAGAAAGGATTATTGAGAAAAAGATGAAGGAAGTAAGAAGAGAAGGAAGGAAGGAAGGAAGGAAGGAAGGAAGGAAGGAAGGAAGGAAAGGAGTAAGGAGGGAGGCTGACGGAGGATATTTTAAGGTGGAATGAGTCAGCGAGGACGGAGGACGGAGAGAGAGAGAAAAGAAAAAGAAAGAAAAAAAAAAGAAAAGAAAAAAACGGAAGAAAAAAAAAAGGAAGGAAGGAAGCAAGGAATGAAGGAAGGAAAAGAGTAAGGAGGGAGGGAGGGAGGAAGGAAAGGAGTAAGGAGGGAGGGAGGAAGGAAGGAAAGAAAGGATTAATGAGGAAAAGATGAAGGAAGTAAGGAGGGAGGGAAGGAATGAGGATAGGAAGGAAGGAAGAAAGGAAGGAAGGAAGGAAAGGAAGGAAGGAAGGAAGGGAGGAAGGAAGGAAGGAAGGAAGGAAGGAAGGAAAGAAAGGATTAATGAGAAAAAGATGAAGGAAGTAAGAAGAGAAGGAAGGAAGGAAGGAAGGAAGGAAGGAAGGAAAGGAGTAAGGAGGGAGGTTGACGGAGGATATTTTAAGGTGGAATGAGTCAGCAAGGACGGAGGACGGAGAGAGAGAGAAAAGAAAAAGAAAAAAAAAAGAAAAGAAAAAAACGGAAGAAAAAAAAAGGAAGGAAGGAAGCAAGGAATGAAGGAAGGAAAGGAGTAAGGAGGGAGGGAGGGAGGAAGGAAAGGAGTAAGGAGGGAGGGAGGAAGGAGGGAAGGAAAGAAAGGATTAATGAGGAAAAGACGAAGGAAGCAAGGAGGGAGGGAAGGAATGAGGATAGGAGGGAAGGAAGGAAGGAAGGAAGGAAGGAAAGGAAGGAAGGAAGGAAGGAAGGAAGGAAGGAAAGAAAGGATTAATGAGAAAAAGATGAAGGAAGTAAGAAGAGAAGGAAGGAAGGAAGGAAAGGAGTAAGGAGGGAGGTTGACGGAGGATATTTTAAGGTGGAATGAGTCAGCAAGGACGGAGGACGGAGAGAGAGAGAAAAGAAAAAGAAAAAAAAAAAAAGAAAAGAAAAAAACGGAAGAAAAAAAAAGGAAGGAAGGAAGGAAGGAAGGAAAGGAAGGAAAGGAGTAAGGAAGGAAGGAAGGAAGGAAGGAAAGAAAGGATTAATGAGGAAAAGATAAAGGAAGTAAGAAGAGAAGGAAGGAAGGAAGGAAGGAAGGAAGGAAGGAAGGAAAGGAGTAAGGAGGGAGGTTGACGGAGGATATTTTAAGGTGGAATGAGTCAGCGAGGACGGAGGAGAAAAAAAAAAAAAGAAAGAAAAAAAAAAAGTATGAATGTCAGCGGAGGCAGAGGTTAAAACCGTTCACAGCTCAGTTA
>NC_070601.1:2319065-2320307 GCF_027409825.1 Scomber japonicus
ACACAGAATTTAACTATTTTAATTTTTATTGATCTTAAAACACTGATATTACAATTATTTAACTATTTGGATTTTTATTTTTTATCCCATGACGATAACCCTCACATACAGGAACGCTGTGAGTCTCTTACACTCTCAGCTTTAACACCCTTAAACAGAGATACAGACTCTTTAACCTTTGTGTTGTCCTCCCGGGTCCTTCCTCTGTCCTTCCTTCCTTCCTTCCTTCCTTCATCTGTCCGTCCGTCCTTCCTTCCTTCCGTCCTTCCTTCCTTCCTTCCTCAGATCTAAGTTCAGCTGTTAGGGTAAATGTTGCCTCCTTCTGTCCTTTCTTCCTTCCTTCATCTGTCCTTCCTTCCTTCCTCCCTCCTTTCCTACCTTCCTCCCTCCTTCCTTTCCTTCTTCCCTCCTTTCCTTCCTACCCTTCCTTCCTTCCTCCCTCCTTCCTTTCGTTCCTTCTTCCTCCCTTCCTTCCTTCTTCCCTCCTTTCCTTCCTTCTTCCCTCCTTTCCTTCCTTCCCTTCCTTCCTTCATCTGTCCGTCCATCCTTCCTTCCTTCCTTCCTTCCTTCCTTCCTTCCTCAGATCTAAGTTCAGCTTGTTAGGGGTAAATGTTGCCTCCTTCTGTCCTTTCTTCCTTCCTTCATCTGTCCCCCTTCCTTCCTTCCTCCTTCCCTCCTTTCCTACCTTCCTTCCTTCCTCCTCCTCCTTCTTTCCTTCTTCCCTCCTTTCCTACCTTCCTTCCTTCCTTCCTCCCTCCCTCCTTCCTTCCCTTCCTTCCCTCCTTTCCTTCCTTCTTCCCTCCTTTCCTTCCTCCTTCCTTCCTTCCTTCATCTGTCCGTCCTTCCTTCCTTCCTTCCTTCCTTCCTCAGATCTAAGTTCAGCTGTTAGGGTAAATGTTGCCTCCTTCTGTCCTTCTTCTTCTTCCTTCCTTCCCCTCCTTTCCTACCTTCCTTCCTTCCTTCCTTCCTCCCTCCTTCCTTTCCTTCTTCCCCTCCTTTCCTCCTACCTTCCTTCCTTCCTTCCTCCCTCCTTCCTTTCCTTCTTCCCTCCTTTCATTCCTACCTTCCTTCCTTCCTCCCTCCTTCCTTTCCTTCCTTCTTCCTCCCCTTCTTCCCTCCTTTCCTTCCTACCTTCCTTCCTTCCTCCTCCTTCCTTCCTTCCTCCCTCCTTCCTTTCCCTTCCTTCCTCCTTCTTTTCCTCCTTTCCTTCCTTCCCATCTTTCCTTCTTTCCTCATTCCCTC
>NC_070601.1:2320507-2343062 GCF_027409825.1 Scomber japonicus
CTGTGTCTCTCTCTCTCTCTCTCTCTCTCTCTCTCTCTGTCTCTCTCTCTCTCTCTCTTTCTCTCCCTCTTTCTTTTCTTCCTCCTCTCTTTCTTTTCGGAGCACAGTGAGATGTTGACTCAAGGTGTTGCAGCATCTCGGGAATGTGATTGAAGTCTGAGTTGAGACGTGACTGTTTGCTCTCACAGCTCCGTCACATTTCAGACTTTCTGTGTGACAAACGTTTCAAACTGGCCAAGACTCCACTATTCAACCTTCCTTCCTTCCTTCCTTCCTTCCTTCCTTCCTCCCTCCCTCCTTTCTACCTGCCTCCTTCTCTCTTTCTTCCCCCCCTTCCTGCTTTCCTCTGTCCTTCCTTCCTTCTTCCTTCCTCCCTTCCTTCCATTCCCTCCTCCCTCTTTTCCTTCCTTCTTCCTCCCTCCCTTCCTTCCTTCCCTTCCTCCTCCTTTCCTTCCTTCTTCCTCCATTCCATCCTTCCTTCCTTCCTCCCTCCGTCCTTTCCTTCCTTCTTCTTCCCTTCCTTCCTTCCTTCCCTTTTTCCTTCCTACCTTCCGTCCTTCCTCCCTCCTTTCCTTCCTTCTTCCTCCCTTCATTTCCATCCTTCCTCCCTCCCTTCCTTCCTTGACTCGAGGACAACAGGAGGATTAAAGGCGTTACATCACATTTTCCTCTCCTTTCTCCTCCCGTTTCATCCTTCCTTCCTTTTTCCTTCCTACCTTCCGTCCTTCCTCCCTCCTTTCCTTCCTTCTTCCTCCCTTCATTTCCATCCTTCCTCCCTCCCTCCCTCCCTCCTTTCCGTCCTTCCTCCCTCCCTTCCTTCCTTGACTCGAGGACAACAGGAGGATTAAAGGCGTTACATCACATTTTCCTCTCCTTTCTCCTCCCGTTTCATCCTTCCTTCCTTTTTCCTTCCTACCTTCCGTCCTTCCTCCCTCCTTTCCTTCCTTCTTCCTCCCTTCATTTCCATCCTTCCTCCCTCCCTCCCTCCCTCCTTTCCGTCCTTCCTCCCTCCCTTCCTTCCTTGACTCGAGGACAACAGGAGGATTAAAGGCGTTACATCACATTTTCCTCTCCTTTCTCCTCCCGTTTCTTCCTTCCTGCCTTCCTTCCTTCCTTCCTTTCTTCCTTCCTTCCTTCCCGTTAATGCACAGACACTTGAAACCTTCACAAAGACCAGCCGGTGGCCCTCGAACCCCGGCTTGTGCTCCATCAATGGAGGGTATGACATCATGGGAGGGCTCAGCGGGCTCAGCGGCAGGGTGTAGGGTGTCGGGGTGTCGTTAGTCTCCGTGAGTGAAACCGGACCCCCCCCCCCCCCCTCCCCCCCCTCCTCGCTGTATTATCAGCTGATCTCCTGCACAATGACGGAGTCAGCCGGCTCAGAACACACTGAGTCTGTCTGGGTTAGAGTCAGACGCCTCCATGCTGCTGCTGCTGCTGCTTGATGATCATCTTCTACATTCTTCTCTTAAATCTCACCTTTTCTTTTTTTTTTCTTTTTTTTTCTTTTTTGGATCCAAAACAAACAAAGAACTGATCTGCTAACAAGTGTTTATCCAAAAGTGGTTTATCTGATTCCTCAATTAACTCTTCAAAATTCAAAGTGACTCGCTGCACTTCCTTCCATCCTTCCTCCCTTCCTTCCCTCCTCCTTTCCTTCCTTCTTCCTCCCTTCCTTCCCTCCTCCTTTCCTTCCTTCCTTCCTCCCTTCCTTCCCTCCTACCTTCTTCCTCCCTTCCTTCCCTCCTCCTTCCCTTCCTTCCCTCCTCCTTTCCTTCCCTCCTCCTTTCCTTCCTTTTTCCTCACTTCCTTCCCTCCTCCTTTCCTTCCTTCTTCCTCCCTTCTTCCTCCTCCTTTCCTTCCTTCTTCCTCCCTTCCTCCTCCATATTGACATTTAAGAGCTTGAATCAGATCCTTTCTCCCTCCTTCCTTCTTTCCTTCCTCCCTCCTTTCCTTCCTTCTTCCTTCCTGCCTTCCTTCCTTCGTCCCTCCCTTCCTTCCTTTCTTCCTCCCTCCCTCTCTCTTTCTTTCCTCCCCCCTACCTTTCTCTCTTCCTTCTTTCCTTTCCTCCCTATCTTCCTCCCTGCCTTCTTTCCTCCGTCCTTCTTTCCTTCCTTTCTCCCTCCTTCCTTCCTTCCCTCCGTCCTTCCTTCCTTCCTCCCTCCCTTCCTTCCTTCCTTCCAATTTAAAAAGTGACTAAAAATGAATTGCTTAACAAAGTCGTCTGTGATAAATTGAAAAGTCTTAATAGATTTATCTTTGTAGGAGCTGAACCTTCATTTAACCCTCCTGTTGTCCTCGAGTCAAGGAAGGAAGGGAGGAAGAAGGAGGGGGGGGGGAAGGAAGGAAAGAAAGGAGGGAAGGAAAGAAGGAGGGAGGGAGGAAGAACAGATGGAAGGGAGGAGGGAGGAAAGGAAAAAAGGAAGGGAGGAAGGAAGGAATGAAGTACGGAGGAAAGAAGGAAGGAAGGAAGGACGGAGGGAGGGAGAAAGGAAAAGAGGGAGAAGGAAGGAAGGAATGAAGGACGGAGGAAAGAAGGAAGGTAGGACGGAGGGAGGAAGGAATGAAGGAAGGACGGAAGGAAAGAAAGAGAGAAGGAGGGAGGGTGGAAGGACAGATGGGAGGAGGGAAGGAGGAAAAAAGGAATGAGGGAGGGAGAAAGGAAAAGAGGAAGGGAGGACAGAAGGAAGAAAGGAGGAAGGAAGGAAGGGAGCAAGGGAGGAAAGATTTTGTGATTTGAAAAAATTACCCAGAATGCAATGCAGAATCTGAAGCTGTTTCATTTATCACCGCAGCGCTCTGCCTTCACGTGTAAAGTTCAAATCTGATCCCGGTCATGAAGATAAAGGGAATTCTGGGAAATGTAGGAAACCGCTGAGTGTGTGAGGTTGAAAAGGATTCTGGGTAAATTCGAGCGTTTCAACACTTTTACCACCAAAACACTCCTGATAATAATGTTTAAGGTTAGTTTTAAGGAAGGAAAGGAAAGGAAGGAAGGAAAAGGAGGGAGGGAGGAAGGAAGGGAAAGGAAGTTAGGAGGGAGGAAGGAGGAAGGAAGGAGGGAAGGATTTGGGCATAAAACTCTGCTCAACAAATGTGTGTGTGTGTGTGTATATGAGGATGGAGACTTCTGTCCTTCCTTCCTTCCTCACTTCCTTCCTTCTCTCCTTCCTTCCTTCCTTCCTTCCTTCCTTCCTCACTTCCTCCTTTCCTTCATCCCTTACTTCCTTCCTCTTTTCCTTGATCCCTCCCTCCTTACTCCTTTCCTTCCTTCCGTCCTCACTTTCTTCCTTCCTCACCTCCTCCTTTCCTTCATCCCTTCCTTCTCTCCTTCCTTCCTTTCCTTCCGTCCTTCCTTCTGTCCTTCCTTCCTTCTTTCCTTCCGTCCTTCCTTCTGTCCTCCCTTTCTTCTTTCCTCCCTTCCTTCCTCCCTTCCTTCCTTCTGTCCTCCCTTCCTCCTCCCTTCCTTCTTTCTTTCCTTCCGTCCTCACTTTCTTCCTTCCTCACCTCCTCCTTTCCTTCATCCCTTCCTTCTCTCCTTCCTTCCTTTCCTTCCGTCCTTCCTTCCTCATTCCTTCCTTCTTTCCTCCCTTTCTTCCTTTCCTTCCGTCCTTCCTTCCTCATTCCTTCCTTCTGTCCTCCCTTTCTTCTTTCCTCCCTTCCTTCCTCCCTTCCTTCCTTCTGTCCTCCCCTCCTCCTCCCTTCCTTCCTTCGTTCCTTCCGTCCTTCCTTCCTCATTCCTTCCTTCTTTCCTCCCTTCCTTCCTTTCCTTCCGTCCTTCCTTCCTCATTCCTTCCTTCTTTCCTCGCTTCCTTCCTTTCCTTCTGTCCTTCCTTCCTCATTCTTTCCTTCTGTCCTCCCTTCCTCCTCCCTTCCTTCTTTCCTTCTGTCCTTCCTTCCTCATTCCTTCCTTCTTTCCTCCCTTTATTCCTTCCTTCCTTCCTCCCTTCCTTCCTTCTGTCCTCCCTTCCTCCTCCCTTCCTTCTTTTCTTCTGTCCTTCCTTCCTCATTCCTTCCTTCTTTCCTCCCTTTATTCCTTCCTTCCTTCCTTCTGTCCTCCCTTTCTTCTGTCCTCCCTTCCTCCTCCCTTCCTTCCTTCCTTCCTTCCTTCCTTCCTTCCTCATTCCTTCCTTCTTTCCTTCCGTCCATCCTTCCTCCCTTCCTTCCTTCTGTCCTCCCTCCCTTCCTTCTGTCCTCCCTCCCTTCCTCCTCCCTTCCTCCTCCCTTCCTTCTTTCCTTCCTCCCTTCCTTCTTTCCTTCCTTCCTTCCTTCCTTGACCTGAGGACAACAGGAGGGTTAAGTAGTTTTAGTTTCTCAGGTATTAGAGGAAGTCAGTCTGAACAGGAAACAGTAAAACCCGGCAAAAATGAAAAGAAAACTAAAACTAAGCTGATTTTTTTTTAGCTTGAGTTAGTTTTGCTTTTGTTCTTTGTAGTTTTTATGTAGTTTTCATTTTCAGGGTCAGAGTTGGAGTTGGAGTTGGAGTTGGAGGGTGAGAAGGTTTTGTGCAGCAGGTCTGAGTGGTGTGTGTTTTCCTGCTTCTTGACTTGCAGACCAGAGTCCAAAGGACAGAGTGAGCACGCGCCGACCTGTGGCTGAAAAACCTGAACGGTGTCGAAGAAAGAGTCTGAAAACACTTAACAAAAAAAAAAAAGAAAAAAGATATATATATATATATATATATATATATATATATATATAACACACAAACACTGCTACAGGTTAAATATCCAACCCCCAAAACCCCAAAACAAGAGCATCCCATTATAAACTGTCCTGACACCTGACTTGGGTTCATATGACTTTTACCTTATTTGGATAAAGGCCAAGTTAAGTTAAGTTAAAGCAGCTTTTATTAATATAGAGCATATACCCAGTAAGAAATGGAAATAAAGAACAAAATAAAACCGGAAATAGTAAAAAAAAAATGGAAATATTAAAACATACAATTACAGGAAAAGGAGAAAATCAAAACTAGACTAAAATAATGATTCGTATTAAAGTCATTAGAAGCGAAGAGCAACACACAAAGCAGTGATCTTCCATCCACATTATAAGATTAAAATGATTTAAATAAAAACAATAGTTAATCCCAATTTGTCCACAATAAACAGATGAAGGTGGGAGGAGAGGACGCAGCGGAGGGCAGGTCCAGCAGGGCGCGGTCTCCTTCTTCTTCTTCTCCTTCTTCTTCTTCTTCTCATCTTGTATACTGTAGTAGGATCTCTTCCATTTCCATTTCTGCCAACAGCCCTGCTGCGCCACAGGGACGCATTGAGAACAAACCCGAGAGGCAGAAACCGCTGCGGGGACACCCTTTGACCGCCGTGCCCAAAAGGCGCAGCCAGCCTACGCTCTGTCTGAAGCCCGTTTCTCACAGCTCCGACACAGAGAGGCAGCTTTGAACCTGCCTGCCAAGATAAACTCACCTCGCCTATTTATGCCCCTGCCTCTGTGTGTGCACTCGGGACAGGAGACAGGAGAGTGTCAGCCGGCTCAGAGGTTCAGGTTCAGGTTTAGGTTCGGCTCGTTTCAGCGTCTTTATCTCCAAAATATCAAAAAAAAACAAAAAACGGCGCATTTTGGTGCACTTTTACGCACGGGGAATGGCGACTTTTTGGGGACTCTTGGATGAGTCCTGCTCCGTTACCTCCACTCTAAAATTATAAAGGGAGGAGGAGGCACAGTGAAGATATACAGTGGTGACATTTTTGGCCACCCGCCCGGGGGTTACACACCGGCACCGGGGTGGAATGCGGCTCCCGGCTCTGGTGACGTGCCTCGCCGGGTGCGCCTTTCTCCTCTCCCCGGTGAGCGAGGGCTGCGGGCCGGGTAGAGGATATGGCAAGAGGCGGTCACCGAGGAAGCTGGCACCGCTCGCCTACAAGCAGTTCAGCCCCAACGTGGCCGAGAAGACTTTAGGAGCCAGCGGGAGATACGAAGGGAAAATAACCCGGAACTCTGAGCGCTTCAAGGAGCTCACCCCAAACTACAACCCCGACATCATCTTCAAGGATGAGGAGAACACAGGTGCAGACCGCATGATGACACAGGTAAGCCCTCCCCGGCTGCCGTAGCTTTTTGATTTCAGTTTATTTTAAGCGATGGAGTAGTTTATAGTGAAGTTTGAGTTAAGTTTGGAGTTTTTTCCAGGTGTTAAGAGGAAAGTATTGATTAGTAGAAGCTGTAAAGGATGAAATAATGCTGACTCTGAGGTCAAATGAGCTGCGTCTCTTTATCGCAAACAAGTCAAACTGAACACGATACAATAAAAATGTAGAAAATGGAAAGAAAAGTAAAACTAAGCTGATTTTTATCTGCAAATTCAGTTTAATTTGAAGTAGTTTTGCATTGTTAATTGTAGTTTTTATTTAGTTTTAATCTTAGTTTGAGTTAAGTATAATAACTGTGCACCGGAGTGCCCTTTAGCCTGGTCTGGAAGCATTCTCTCTCTCTCTCTCTCTCTCTCTCTCTCTCTCTCTCTCTCTCTCTCTCTCTCTCTAACTTCTTACTTCGTGCACTTTGCTCAGTCTTTAAACTCGTGGACTCTCTCTTATCTTTTTCCTCATTTCTTGTTGACTCAAGGCTCGTCACTGCAAAGTCCCAACAATCCAAAGCTTCTTTATGTCATGTGTTTAAAAAAGAAAAAAAAAGAAAGAAAAAAAACCCTTATAACAATAATAATAATAATAATAATAATAATAATTAAAGCTGCAAATCACAGCTGCCGCCCCACTTTGACTTTATGTCGCTTTCTTTATAATCAATCAATCTAGCTGCAGAAACAGTCGCCTTTGTGTGTGTGTGTGTGTGTGTGTGTGTGTGTGTGTGTGTGTGTGTGTGTGTGTGTGTGTATTGTGTAAGGTGAGTAGTTTTGAATCACTTCTTCTTCTTCTTGCCTCTAACATCCAAGTTTCAAGACGTTCAGCTTTGTGGGCAGCGCGTGCGTAAAAAAAAAAAAAAAAAAAAAAAGGGGCAACCCCGTCTAAAAATGTATGGAAAAGCGGTCTCTCTTAATTAAAACACTATGTCCTCTGTTTTACATCATGTTTTTTGGTGGAAAAACAGCCAAAAGTCGTATTTGGTTAGAGCTCGGGTCAAGCGTGGACTGATGTTTACCGTTTTTTCGTTTTTAGCCCGACTGGCCAGAGTTAACAGTCGCCTTTTTGGACTGTCAAAAATTTTTACGACACCGTCATTGATGTGGCCCCGGGTGGAATTTATTTGACTCCCAATTTCCCCAGGAATAAAGTATTTATATCTGGCTCTTGTGACCGCGGGCTTCCTCTCAGAGCTGCAGCGTTTATGTCCACAGACCCACGTGGGGGGAATGAAAGCGCGCATTCCCGTCTGGAGCTGTCACCTCTGCTGCCGCGCGCGCACTGTAAGAAATGTCCACGAGACACAGAGAGAGAGAAACAGCAGATATACGTTGTTTTTAAAGCATTATAAGTTCATTTAAATCGACTTTCATTTAAATAAAACGTCAAAGAGCGACTCAGGTCATCTAAAAATAATGTTTCTGCTTTATTTCAAGATTTAAATGTGCTAAAAAAAAAATAATAATAAAGTTTAAGTCCAATATAATGACCTGAAAGTGTTTAAACCTCCTCTGATAAATGACTCATTTCACTGGATAACGTGAATTATAGCAATACATATGAATGCATAGTGGCGTGGTTTATTATAATGTATAATACTAATGATTTAGATAAAGGAAATATTAATGGTAGAACTATTCAAAGTACATTAAAGCTGTTTAAATAAAACTAAATAAAGATTTTCTCCTATTTCTAACAGACAAGCTCGCAAACTTATTAAAATTAAAGTAAAAAAAAAAAACAATTATTTATTCTTACGGGTCTTGAGGTCAGATTTAAGGGTGCAGCTCCAGCTTTATAACAAGGAGGGAATCATTTAAGGATGCTCGTGAGTTTTAACCCCCCCCCCCCTCCCCACCCCCCCCCCCCCCTCCTTCTTGGTGTGACATTTCTTACAGCGTTGACCTGCACACAATTTATGGGCTCCAAGCCACAGCAGACAGCCTCCTGTTTGTCTTTTACTATTCCGTGTTACTTTTTTGTTTGTTTTCGCAGCACACATGTGTAAAAATAACCCACTTCACTTGTGATGAAGCCTTAATTATACTGACTGACTTTTTTTTTTTTTTTTGCCTCCTTGACTTTTTTATTCGCTTTTTCCTGGGCGCTCCTCCGCTGCTGCTGCTGCTGCTTCATACAGACGCGACTGTTCAGAGGAGACGAAGCCAACACTGCAAAAAGAGTCATTCTCTCACATTTAACTTGAGTGGTTGTTTCCTTTCCTTACTTACTTCTTTCCTCCATCCTTCCTTCCTCCCTTCCTTATTTCCTTTCTTCTTTCCTCTGTCCTTCCCCCTCCCTCCCTCCTACCTTCTTTCCTTCCTTACCTCTTTCCTCCTACCTTCTTTCCTCCCTCCCTCCTACCTTCTTTCCTTCCTTACTTCTTTCCTCCTTCCTTCCTTCCTTCCTTCTTTCCTCTGTCCTTCTTTCCTTCCTTCCTCCCTCCCTCCTTCCTTCCTTCCTTACTTACTTCTTTCCTCCATCCTTCCTTCCTCCCTTATTTCCTTTCTTCTTTCCTCTGTCCTTCCCCCTCCCTCCCTCCTACCTTCTTTCCTTCCTTACTTCTTTCCTCCTTCCTTCCTTCCTTCCTTCTTTCCTCTGTCCTTCTTTCCTTCCTTCCTCCCTCCCTCCTTCCTTCCTTCCTTACTTACTTCTTTCCTCCATCCTTCCTTCCTCCCTTCCTTATTTCCTTTCTTCTTTCCTCTGTCCTTCCCCCTCCCTCCCTCCTACCTTCTTTCCTTCCTTACCTCTTTCCTCCGTCCTTCTTTCCTTCCTTCCTCCCTCCCTCCTACCTTCTTTCCTCCCTCCCTCCTATACCTTCCTTCCTTCCTTACTTCTTTCCTCCATCCTTCCTTCCTCCCTTCCTTATTTCCTTTCTTCTTTCTTCTGTCCTTCCCCCTCCCTCCCTCCTACCTTCTTTCCTTCCTTACCTCTTTCCTCCGTCCTTCTTTCCTTCCTTCCTCCCTCCCTCCTACCTTCTTTCCTCCCTCCCTCCTATACCTTCCTTCCTTCCTTACTTCTTTCCTCCATCCTTCCTTCCTTCCTCCCTTCCTTATTTCCTTTCCTCCATCCCCCTTTCTTTCTTCTGTTGTTCCTTCCTTTCTCTCTCCTTCCTTCCTTCCTTCCTTCCTCCCTCCCTCCTACCTTCCTTCCTTACTTACTTCTTTCCTCCATCCATCCTTCCTTCCTCCCTTCCTTCCTTCCATCCTCCATCCCCCTTTCTTTTTTTTTACTTGCCTGCTAAATTGGATTATTATTAACACTATTTTAAAGCAGAGGTGTCAAACTCATTTTCATTCAAGGGCCACATGGAGCCAAATGTGATCTCATGTGGGCCGGATCATTAAAAAGGAAGGAAGGAAAGGAAAGGAAGGAAGGAAGAATGGAAAGAAGGGGAAAATGATAGGAAGGAAAGGAGGGAAGGAAGGAGGGAAAGGAGGGAAGGAAAAGGGATTAGGAAGGAAAGGAAGAAAGGAAAAGAAAACAAGGAAGGAAGGAAGGATGGAAAGAAGGGAAAAGTTATAGGAAGGAAAGGAAGGAAAGGAAGGAAGGAAAGAAGGAGGGAAGGAAAAGGGATTAGGAAGGAAAGGAAGAAAGGAAAAGAAAACAAGGAAAGAAGGAAGGAAGGAAGGATGGAAAGAAGGGAAAGTGATAGGAAGGAAAGGAGGGAAGGAAAAGGGATTAGGAAGGAAAAGAAGAAAGGAAAACAAAACAAGGAAGGTAAGGAAGGAAGGAAGGAAGGATGGAAAGAAGGGAAAAGTGATAGGAAGGAAGGATGGAAAGAAGGGAAGGAAGGAAAGGAAGGAAGGAAAGAAGGGAAAAGTGATAGGAAGGAAAGGAGCGAAGGAAAAGGGATTAGGAAGGAAAGGAAGAAAGGAAATAAAAACAAGGAAGGAAGGAAGGAAGGATGGAAAGAAGGGAAAAGTGATAGGAAGGAAAGGAGGGAAGGAAAAGGGATTAGGAAGGAAAGGAGGGAAGGAAGGAAGGAAGGAAGGAAAGAAGGGAAAAGTGATAGGAAGGAAAGGAAGAAAGGAAAAGAAAACAAGGAAGGTAAGGAAGGAAGGAAAGAAGGGAAAAGTGATAGGAAGGAAAGGAGGGAAAGAAAAGGGATTAGGAAGGAAAGGAAGAAAGGAAAAGAAAACAAGGAAGGTAAGGAAGGAAGGAAAGAAGGAAGGAAGGATTGACGGGAGGAAAGAAGAAAGGAAAAGAAGATGAAGGACAGATGGAAGAAAGGAAGGACGGAGGGAAGGAAACAAAGAAGGAAAGAAGTAAGAAAGGGAGGAAGGAAAGAAGGACAGGAAGGAAAGTGGGCCGGATTTGACGCCTTGGTGGGCCGGTTCTGGCCCACGGGTTTTGACTGTTCCTTCCTTCCTTCCCTCCTTCCTTCCTTCCTTCCATCTGTGCTTCCTCTCTCCTTCTTTCTTTCTTTCCTTCTTCTCTCTTTCTTCCCTTCCTCCATCTCCCTTTCTTCCTTCCTTCTGTCCTTCCTCTTTCTTCCTCTCTCCTTCTTTCCTTCCTTACTTCTTTCCTCCGTCCTTCCTTCCTTCCTTCCTTCCTTCTTTCCTCTGCCCTTCTTTCCTTCCTTCCTCCCTCCCTCCTACCTTCCTTCCTTACTTCTCTCCTCCATCCTTCCTTCCTCCCTTCCTTATTTCCTTTCCTCCCTCCCTTCCTTATTTCCTTTCCTCCATCCCCCTTTCTTTCTTCTGTTGTTCCATCCTTTCTCTCTCCTTCCTTCCTTCCTTCCTTCCTCCCTCCCTTCCTTATTTCCTTTCCTTCCTCCCTTCCTTATTTCCTTTCCTCCATCCCCCTTTCTTTCTTCTGTTGTTCCTTCCTTTCTCTCTCCTTCCTTCCCTTCTTCCTTCCTCCCTCTCTTCCCTCCTTCTTTCCTTCCCTCCTTTCTTTCCTTCCTTCCTTCCTTCCTTCCTTCCTTCCTGCCTCCTTCTCTCTTCCTTTCCCTCCCCCCTACCTTCCTCCCTTCCTTCCCTCCTTCCCTCCTTCCCTCCCTTCCTTCCCTTCTTCCTTCCTCCTTTCCTTCCCTCCTTCATTCCTTCCCTCCTTTCTTCCTTTCTTTCCTCCCCTCCCTCATTTCCATCCTTCCTTCCTCTCTCCCTTCCTTCTTCCTTTCCATCCTTCCTTCCTCCCTCCTTTCCGTCCTTTATTCCTTCGTCCTTCCTTTCCCTCCCTTCCTTCCTTCCTTTCCTCCCTTCCTCCCTCATTTCCTTCCTTCCTTCCTGCCTGCTTCTCTCTTCCTTTCCTCCCCCCTACCTTCCTCCCTTCCTTCCCTCCTTCCTCCCTCCCTGCCTTCCCTTCCTTCCTTGACTCGAAGTGAAACACATTCAGCTTCTTTTTCTTGGGTGGGTCCAATCCGGCCCACTTTCCTTCCTTCCTTCCTTCCTTCCGTCCTTCCTTCCTTTATTCCTTCCCTCCTTCATTCCTTCCTCCCTTTTTCCTTCCTTCCTTCTATCAGTCCTTCCCTCCTTCCTTCCTTCTATCAGTCCTTCCCTCCTTCCTTCCTTCTATCTGTCCTTCCTTCCTTCCTTCCTCCCTCACTTCCTTCCTTCCTTCCTTTTAACCTTCCTCCCTTCCATCTTTTTAATAATCCTCTAACACTTTATCCTTACTTCCTTCATCCCTTTTTTCCTTCCTTCCTTCCCTCCTTCATCCCTTTTTTCCTTCCTTCCATCCTTCCATCCTCCCTCGCTTCCTTCCTTCCTTCCATCTTTTTAATAATCCTCTAACGCTCAGAAGTGAAACACATTCAGAGACTATCAGACGCCACATGTGACTAACTGGACTGTTCACTTCCTTCCTCCCTCCTACCTTCTTTCCTTCCTTACTTCTTTCCTCCTTCCTTCCTTCCTTTCTTCCTTTCTTCCTTCCTTCCTTCCTACCTTCTTTCCTTCCTTCCTCCCTCCTACCTTCTTTCCTCCTTCCTTCCTTCCTTTCTTCCTTTCTTCCTTCCTTCCTTCCTACCTTCTTTCCTCCCTCCCTCCCTCCTACTTTCTTTCCTTCCTTACTTCTTTGCTCCCTCCCTCCTTCCTTCCTTCCTTCTTTCCTCTGTCCTTCTTTCCTTCCTTCCTCCCTCCCTCCTACCTTCTTTCCTCCCTCCCTCTTATACCTTCCTTCCTTCCTTACTTCTTTCCTCCATCCTTCCTTCCTCCCTTCCTTATTTCCTTTCTTCCCTCCCTTCCTTCCGTCCTCCATTCCCCTTTCTTCCTTTTGTCGTTCCTTCCTTTCTCTCTCCTTCCTTCCTTCCTCCCTCCCTCCTACCTTCTTTCCTTCCTTACTTCTTTCCTCCGTCCTTCCTTCCTTCCTTCCTTCCTTCCTTCCTTCTTTCCTTCCTTCCTCCCTCCCTCCTACCTTCTTTCCTCCTTCCCTCCTACCTTCTTTCCTCCCTCCCTCCTACCTTCTTTCCTTCCTTACTTCTTTCCTCCGTCCTTCCTTCCTTCCTCCCTCCCTCCTACCTTCTTTCCTCCTTCCCTCCTACCTTCTTTCCTCCCTCCCTCCTACCTTCTTTCCTTCCTTACTTCTTTCCTCCGTCCTTCCTTCCTTCCTTCCTTCCTTCTTTCCTTCCTTCCTCCCTCCCTCCTACCTTCTTTCCTTCCTTACTTCTTTCCTCCATCCTTCCTTCCTTCTTCCCTTATTTCCTTTCCTCCCTTCCTTCCTTCCGTCCTCCATCCCCCTTTCTTCCTTCTGTCGTTCCTTCCTTTCTCTCTCCTTCCTTCCTTCCTCCCTTCCTTCTTTCCTTTATTCCCTTCCTTGACTCGAAGTGAAGTGAATGAGACTATCAGACGCCACATGTGACTAACTGGACTGTTCAGAGGGACATTTCTTGCAGCGTAGAGTAGAGGTGTGTGTGCACAGGCGCATGTTGTCAGCCTGTGCGTCCAATGTTTGTGCAGTCAGTGGTTTAGTGCTTAAAACCACTCCTACAGAAAACCCCCGCCTTCCTCCCTCCCTCCCTCCTACCTTCTTTCCTTCCTTACTTCTTTCCTCCGTCCTTCCTTCCTTCCTCCCTCCCTCCTACCTTCTTTCCTCCTTCCCTCCTACCTTCTTTCCTCCCTCCCTCCTACCTTCTTTCCTTCCTTACTTCTTTCCTCCGTCCTTCCTTCCTTCCTTCCTTCCTTCTTTCCTTCTTTCCTCCCTCCCTCCTACCTTCTTTCCTTCCTTACTTCTTTCCTCCATCCTTCCTTCCTTCTTCCCTTATTTCCTTTCCTCCCTTCCTTCCTTCCGTCCTCCATCCCCCTTTCTTCCTTCTGTCGTTCCTTCCTTCCGTCCTCCATCCCCCTTTCTTCCTTCTGTCGTTCCTTCCTTTCTCTCTCCTTCCTTCCTTCCTTCCTTCCTTCTTTCCTTTATTCCCTTCCTTGACTCGAAGTGAAGTGAATGAGACTATCAGACGCCGCATGTGACTAACTGGACTGTTCACTTCCTTCCTCCCTCCTACCTTCCTTCCTTCCTTCCTTCTTTCCTTTATTCCCTTCCTTGACTCGAAGTGAAGTGAATGAGACTATCAGACGCCACATGTGACTAACTGGACTGTTCAGAGGGACATTTCTTGCAGCGTAGAGTAGAGGTGTGTGTGCACAGGCGCATGTTGTCAGCCTGTGCGTCCAATGTTTGTGCAGTCAGTGGTTTAGTGCTTAAAACCACTCCTACAGAAAACCCCCGCCGATCTGTACACCTTGAAAGGAAAACCAACAAAATCTATCGTCTGATTTATGAAGTCCAGCTCGTTGCTCGCGACCGCACAGAGAAAACACGAGACGTTCAAGATCCACACTGAACACTGTGAAAAGGCATCTGTGGCCACACCGAGCCACACCGAGCCCGCGAGCTATTCTTATCACAGCCAACATGGAAAAAGACATTTATAGGGTTTAATCCCAGTTTTCAGCGTTAATAGGCTGAGATTCATGCGGCGCTGCAGCACTGAGGAGCTTTCACAGGCTGGAAATCACTTCACCTCCTGATTTATTGCTACTTTACTTTCATTTTTTTAGGATAAAGGATGTTTCATATCAGATGGAGAAGGAGTTAATTGAAACATTGCATGCCCCAAAAAAGAGAAATGCATTGAAGTAGAGAGCGATGCATGAGGGTGAAGCGTTTAAAAAAGCCTCATTTTAGTCTATTTCCTCCTTAATTGATTAATTAATTGATTGATTTAAAGGTTAAAGCTGTTAATCAAAGTGTTTAAATCTAATAAGTTAATAAGTAATGATGGAAATATCCTAATCACACATTTTAATCTTTATTTATATGCATATTTATTTCCATATTGGCGCAATTTAAAACAAATATATAACCTATTTTAAAAAAGGAAACAGCGCCCTCTGCAGGCCGTGATGTGTCATTGTTTAATAAATACTCCACTAGATGAGACACAAGCTTTAAACAGACACACACAGTTCAATCTGATCATTAGAGTAATAATCTGTTTGTTCATTCATGTTTATTTAAAGTTAAATCATTAAACACGTGAACATGAAGGAATATGAGACTTTAGAAGCAGCAGCAGGTGATTCCTGTTTATACTCAGTCTGTTATATCACATTTACCTGGTGGGGAAGTACATGGAGTAGTAGTACTACAGTAGCAGTAGTATTAGTAGTATTAGTAGTACAGTAGTAGTAGTATTAGTAGTAGCAGTAGTAGTACTTACATTAGTAGTACTTACAGTAGTAGTACTTACAGTAGCAGTAGTAGTAGTAGTACAGTATTAGTAGTATTAGTAGCACCGTAGTAGTAGTAGTAGTAGTAGTAGTAGTAGTAGTACTTACAGTAGTAGTACTTACAGTAGCAGTAGTAGTAGTAGTACAGCAGTAGTAGTAGTAGTAGTAGTACAGCAGTAGTAGTAGTACAGTAGTAGTAGTACTTACAGTAGTAGTACTTACAGTAGTACTTACAGCAGTAGTAGTACTTACAGTAGTAGTAGTACTTATAGTAGTAGTAGTACTTACAGTAGTAGTAGTAGTACTTATAGTAGTAGTAGTACTTACAGTAGTAGTAGTATTCATAGTAGTAGTACTTACAGTAGTAGTAGTACTTATAGTAGTAGTACTTACAGTAGTAGTACTTATATTAGTAGTAGTACTTATAGTAGTAGTACTTACAGTAGTAGTACTTATAGTAGTAGTAGTACTTATAGTAGTAGTAGTACTATGTAGTAGTACTTTTTGTAGTATTTACAGTGTGTTTAGCATGAGATTCCCTCTTTAAGTGTTTCCTGTTGAGCTGTGGTGTGGGTCCAATCCGGCCCACTTTCCTTCCTTCCTTCCTTCCTTCCTTCCTTTATTCCTTCCCTCCTTCATTCCTTCCCTCCTTCATTCCTTCCTCCCTTTTTCCTTCCTTCCTTCTATCAGTCCTTCCCTCCTTCCTTCCTTCTATCTGTCCTTCCCTCCTTCCTTCCTTCTATCAGTCCTTCCCTCCTTCCTTCCTCCCTCACTTCCTTCCTTCCTTTTAACCTTCCTCCCTTCCATCTTTTTAATAATCCTCTAACACTTTATCCTTACTTCCTTCATCCCTTCGTCCCTTCCATCCTTCCCTCCTTCCTCCCTTTTTTCCTTCCTTCCGTCCATCCTTCCATCCTCCCTCGCTTCCTTCCTTCCTTCCACCTTTTTAATAATCCTCTAACGCTCAGTATGAACAGGAGGAATAAAAACTTTTCTAATATTCATATTTTATTGAGGGGAAACCGTTAAAATAAATATCTTAAAACGAGGTCACATGCCCCCCCCCCCCCCCCCCCACCACCACCCTTTTTTTTAAACAATGGCGCCTTGGGGTGTCTCCTTGATAAACGAGGCAGACAGCAGGATTTATAAGCCTTATTTAGAGCAGGAGGGGAGTTAACGAGCCCCTCAATAGGCCCTCTCACCTTATGTTTGCTCACTCTGACCAGACTCCAGGTTTAGAGGGGACGCTGAGGACCTCTTGTTCAGGTAGCAGCCCCCCCCCCCACACCCCCTCCCCTCCTCCTCCACCCCCCCTCCCCTCCTTTCACCCCTCCATCCATCCTTAACATAGCCTCCTCTCCGTCTCCCTTCGCTCACCACAGAGAGCAAACATGAGGCCAAGCCGGGACAGCAGGGGTGCATTGTGGGGGAAAGGCTGGAGCCACAGAGGGGGTGACGGGGTGGGGCGGGGGGGGTTTGGGTTGGGGTGAGGGGGGGGGGCTGGGTTCATGGGTGCAGGTAGAATGAGTCTTTGTGAGGAGCTCAGACGGCTCCTGATTGGGTCAAACAGGTTGAATAACGATCAGAAAACAGAGAAAAAAAAAACTGAAATTAACAAATTAGGAGTTTAAAATTTTCTTCCTTCCTTCCTCCATTCCTTCCTTCCTTCCTTCCTTTCCTCTTTCCTTTCTTCCTTGTTTCCCTCCAACTGTCCTTCCTTCCTTCTTTCTTTCCTTCCTTCCTTCCCTCTTTCCTTCCTTACTTCCTTCCCTCCTTTCTTCCTTCCTTCCTTCCTTCCTTGTTTCCCTCCTTCCTTCCCTCGTTTCCCTCCTTCCTTCCCTCTTTCCTTCCTTCCTTCCTTCCCTTTTTCCTTCCTTCCTTCCTTCTTTCTTTCCTCTTTCCTTCCTTCTTTCCTTCTTTCTTTCTTTCTTTCTTCCTTCCTCCATTCCTTCCCTCTCTCCTTCACTCTCTCCGTCCTTCCTTCCTCCATTCCTTTTCTCTTCCCTTCCTTCCTCCCTCTTTCCTTCCTTCCCTCTTTCCTTCCTTCTTTCCCTCCCCTCCTTCCTTCCTTCCTTTCTTCCCTCCCTCCCTCCCTCCATCTGTCCTTCCTTCCTTCCTTCTTTCCTTCCATCCTTCCTTCCTTCCTTCCTTCCTTCTTTCCCTCTTTCCTTTCTTCCCTCTTTCCTTCCTTCTTTCCCTCCCCTCCTTCCTCCCTTCCTTCCTTCTTTCCTTCCATCCCTCCTTCCTTCCTTCCCTCCCTCATTTGTCCTTCCTTCCTTCCTTCCTTCCATCCTTCCTTCCTTCCCTCTTTCCTTCCTAAAGACATGTTTAACCATCATTTACATGTTTTCTCGTCTCCAGCGTTGCAAAGACAAGCTGAACTCTCTGGCCATCTCGGTGATGAACCTGTGGCCCGGGGTCCGACTGCGGGTCACGGAGGGCTGGGACGAGGACGGCCACCACTCGGAGGAATCTCTGCACTACGAGGGCCGAGCGGTGGACATCACCACGTCCGACCGCGACAGGAACAAGTACGCCATGCTGGCTCGGCTGGCGGTGGAAGCCGGGTTCGACTGGGTCTACTACGAGTCCAAAGCTCACATCCACTGCAGCGTCAAGTCAGGTGAGCAGGACCAAGCTGCTGAGACTGATCTGCTGCTGAATGCTCGTTCATTCATTATCATATTTAGCTTTTTTTAACCCCTTACATACTGTTCTGTTCGGGTCAAATTTGACCCATTTAACAGCTGTAAAAACACCACAAATATCTTTTATTCTGAAACTTTACTTAAAGTTGCCAATAGTTAAAAGTTTTAATAAGGTAAAAGGTGGAGAGAGAGAAATAAAGAGATGAAGCATACAGAATGAGTTTAACTCTTATATGTTCGGGTCAAATTTGACCCAATTCAACAGCTTGTAAAAACACCCGAAATGTCCTTTTTTTCACCCTGAAACTTTACTTAAAGTTGCCCAAAGTTCAATTAATAGTTATAGTTTTAATAATGGAATAAATGGAGAGAGAGAAATAAAGAGATGAAACATACATATCATGAGTTTAACCCTTTATATACTGTTCTGTTCGGGTCAAATTTGACCCATTTAACAGCTGTAAAAACACCTGAAATGTCTTTTATTCTGAAATTTAAAGTCGCCTTACATCAAAATCACCCTAAATGTTCTTTTACCCTGGAATTAGATGACTTAAAAAGACCTAAAGTGAAATATTTTAACCCTTACATAATGTCTAGAGTCTGATTTAACCCATTTTTACTTTTTTAGGGCTGTAAAATCACCCTAAATGTTCTTTTATTCTGAAATTTGATGACCTAAAGTGACCCAAAATCTACTAAAATGTTAATAGTTTTAATAAGATAGTAGTTATGAGGATTTCATTTTATGATATCGCAGTGAAGACTGATGGCTACTACAGTTAGTTTGAGTAACAGCTGCCATCTAGTTACCATAGCAACGTAGAGATGGAGAGACTAAAGAAACCCAAAACTACTACCTATCTTTTATTCTATGTTATATTTTCATGTCTGAGGTAATAATAGGACATGATATTGTGTGATAGGAGATGTTTAGTCTCTCTGCTGCTCTCTGAAACATGAATCAAGGTTTAATCACATTTATTGATCAGTCAGATTATTGATTATTGATGCTTTCTAAACCCAGTATGAACAGTATGTAAAGGGTTTAAATGGGTTAAATGTGAAAGTGAAGGGAGAGAGAGAGAAAAACATGCAACCTTGTTTCCTTTTCATGCATCTGCTTTCTCTGAATATATCACATTAATATTCAACTTTTTAACAACAGCAGATACATAAAGAAATGATTTTAATGAAGGTTTCTGCAGAAGTGGTTCAAATTAAACTAAAAAAAAAAGAACTTTAAGCCACAAAAACTCAGCATATAAAGAGTTTAATAGTCTAAGAAATGATTTTAATGAAGGTTTCTGCAGAACTGATACACATTAAACTCAAAAAATCACTGTAACTTCTTTTATTTAGCATTAATACTCAGAATATAGAGAGTTTAATAGTTTAAGAAATGAGTTTAATGAAGGTTTCTGCAGAAGTGGTTCAAATTAAACTTTAAAAAATGAGCTTTAAGCCACAAAAACTAAGTTAAATAGTCTATAACACAGTATAATGTAGCAGATATAAGTGTTTCCTGCTGTGTTAACTAATAATTAATAACATATATATAGCAATTGCATTAAAATACTGAGCATTAATTCACATTTAAATGCTTAAATCTGCTCATAACTACAAGATATTTAACATTTGGGAGCGTTCTGCAGAGTTTAGCATGTTAATAATGAATAAACCATAATTAAATGCCTTATAATAACTTTACACTCAGCTTTAATAGAAACAGTCGAAACTATAAGAATTAAATTCAGATTTTTTTTGGAGGAAAATGCTTCAGCTGCTTTTTCTGTTTCCTTTCTAACAGTTGTTGGTGTCACTTCCTCTTCCTCCTCCTCCTCTTCCTCTTCCTCTTCCTCCGACACACCAGCTAACTCTCCTCTTGCTTTTGCATCTTACAGGCACTTTGCAAAGCTTCTTCCTCGTCTTCCTCTTCGTCTTCCTCCTCGTCTTCCTCCTCGTCTTCCTCCTCGTCTTCCTCATCTTCCTCTTGGTCTTCTTCCTCCTCGTTTTCCTCAGTCCGCCCATTCGTCGTTCTGCATCACATCACAGCTGTTAACGGCTTTTCTCTGCTTTACTCACCTAAAGCCTGTAGATCGCAGGAAGTACAAGAATTTGAGTCTTAATTAAGATTTAATGTTAACTTGCTTACGACGTGATTATGAGATTTTTTTTTGTAAAGTCAGTTCACAGCTAATAAAAAGGGATTATTTTAACCCTCCTGTTGTCCTCGAGTCAAGGAATGAAGGAAGGAAGAAGGAAGGAAGGGAGAAAAGGAGGGAGGGAAATGAGGGAAGGAAGAAAGAGAGAAAGGGAGGAGCGAAGGAAAGGAGGAAGGACGGAAGGGAGGGAGAAAGAAGGAAGGAAAGGAGGAAGAAGGAAGGAAAGGAGGGAGGGGAGGAAGGAGGGAAGGAAAGGAAAGGAGGAAGGAAGGAAGGAAGGGAGGAAGGTAGAGGAGAGGAAAGAAAGAGAGAAGGAAGGAAGGGAGGAAAGGAAGGAAGGAAAGGAGGGAGGACGGAAGGAAGGGAGGAAGGAAGAAGGAAGGAAAAGAAGGGAGGAGGAAGGTAGGAGGGAGGGAAAGGAAACGAGGGAGGAAGGAAGGGAGGAAGAAGGAAGGAGAGGAGGAAGAAGGGAGGAAAGGAAGGGAGGAAGGAAGAAGGAAGGAAAGGAGGAAGGAAGGGAGGAACAGTCAAAACAGACGACTGAGGACGACAGGAAGGTTAAATTAAGTTTTTGAGATTATACAAAAAAAAACATTTTGACTCAAATATTAAAGAATAATTGTGACATAATGGCTCAAAATGTGAAATTATGAGATACTAAACAATATATAAAAAATGATAATTTAAAGGTGCAGTGTGGAGGATTCAGCAGCATCTAACAGTGAGGCTGCAGATAGCTGAGTAACACCTCATCCTATGATGATTTTTTCCTAGGATGGCAAAATCATAACTTCCACTACTCTCGCTATCCTAGTATTTTACCATTGTTAATCTGACACTCCATACATAAAACTAAAGGTAAAGAGGTAATAGCCAAGCAGAAGCAGAGAAAGGCGGGTCATGACTTCACCATCCTAGGAAAAAAATACTCCACCACCACTCCTTATATAGATATAAAGATCTCAATTAAACACTAATTAAAGCCTATTTATGAGTATTATATTACATTTTATGCCAAGGTCTATTAGTTATTGGATGCCACTAAATTCTACGTACTGCTCCTTTAACTTTCCTTCACATTCACATGGAGGTACAACATGTCACAGTGTGTGTGTGTGTGTGTGTTGGGGGGGGGGTAGCAGGAAGCATGAAAAGTAACACGAGTGTGAAACTAAACCAACAAACCCCCCGAAAAAAAATGTGCTGAAAGTCACACATGGTTGTTAAAAAGAGAGTTTAACCCTCCTGTTGTCCTCCAGTCAAGGAAGGAAGGGAGGGAGGGGAGGGAGGGGAGGGAGGGAGGGAGGAAGGGAGGGAGGGAGGAAGGAAAGGAGATAGGATGGGAGGGAGGAAGGGAGGATGGATGTAAGTGAGGAAGGAAAGGAAGAGGAGGAAGAAGGAATGAAGGAGAGACGGAATGAAGGGAGGAAAGGAGGGAGGGAGGGAGGGAGGAAGGATGGAAGGGAGGAAGAAGCAAGGAAAGGAGGGAGGGGAGGAAGGGAGGGAGGAAGGATGGAAGGGAGGAGAAGCAAGGAAAGGAGGGAGGGAGGAAGGATGGAAGGATGGAAGGGAAGGAGGGAGGAAGGATGGAAGGGAGGAAGAAGGAAGGGAAGGTGGGACGGAGGAAGGATGGAAGGGAGGATGGAAGGAGGAAGGATGGAAGGGAGGAAGGGAGGATGGAAGAAGGAAGGAAGGTATGGGGGAGGGAGGAAAGAAGGAAGGAAGAAAGGAAGGAAGAAGGGAGGGAAGGAAGGGAGAAGGATGGTAGGAAGGGAGGAAAGGAGGGAGGAAGGAAGGAAGGAAGGAAGGAAGGAAGGAAGGAAGGAAGGAAGGAAGGAAGGAAGGGAGGAAGGAAGGAAAGGGGGGAGAAGTAAGGATGGAAGGGAGGAAGGGAGAGAGGAAGGAAGAAGGAAGGAAAAGAGGGGAGGGAGGAAGGGAGCAAGGAGGGAGGAAGAGAGGGAAGGGAGGAAGGAATGAAGGAAGGAAGGAAGGAAGGAAGGAAGGGAGGACGGAGGAAAGAAGGAAGGGAGCAAGGTAGGGGGAGGAAAGAAAGGGAAAAGGAGGGAGGGAAAAGAGGGAGGGAGGAAGGACAGAAGAAAGAGTGAAGGAGGGAGGAAGGACAGGCGGAAGGAAGGAAGGAAGGAAGGAAGGAAGGAAGGAAGGAAGGGAGGACGACACGAAGGTTAAAACCATCCGACACATTTTTTCTTTTTTACACTGAGTGGTAACTGAGATTTCTCCTTTTTCCTACTGTATCTGTCTTTTTCCTCTTTTCCTTCCTTCCTTCCTTCCTCTCCTTCCTTCTTCCTCTCCTCCTTCCTTCCTCTCCTTCCTTCCTCTCCTCCTTCCTTCCTCTCCTTCCCTCCCAGATCGGGTTGCGAGGGCCCAGTCCTTGACTTGATCAGACGGGCAACCAATCAAGTTGGTATTTTTTTTCTCATGTTTTTGATTTCTCCCCCTTCTCTCTCTCCCCCTCTCTCTCTCTCTCTCTTTCCTCTCTCTCTCTCTCTCTCTCTCTCTCTCTCTCTCTCTCTTTTTTGTTTTTTATCTTTCCTCCAAAGTTCCTCAAAACAAGACAAGGAAAAGAAATCAGTCACGAGAAGACAAATCCAGCCAGCTGAGGAAAAGAAAAGATTGAGAGAAAACAACAAGAACCTTCCTTCCTCCTTCCCCCCCAAAATCCCTTCTTAACGAGGAGGAAGTGGAAGTGGAAGTGGAAGTGGAGAGGAGGGGGGAGGAGAGGAGGGGGGAGGAGGGGGGAGCAGCTGAGAGGAAGAGGAAGTAACCACTAGGGGGCAGCAGCAGGACGGCTGGACTGAAAAAAGGGGGGAAAAGAAAAAAAGGAGGATTAAAGGAGTTAATTAAGATTGACCTCAGACTTCAGCTGCTCCAGATTAGGAAGGTAATAATCTTTTATTCCACAGTCTCTATGTCTCATTATAATAAGTAAGCTTCCTGTCGTCCTC
>NC_070601.1:2343562-2416316 GCF_027409825.1 Scomber japonicus
GACAGATGGAAGGAAGGAGGGAAGAAAAGAAGGACGACGGAAGGACAGATGAAGGGAAGGAAGGACAGATGGAGGACAGATGGAGGGAAGGAAGGAAGGGAGGACGGATGGAGGGAAGGAAGGAAGGAAGGAAGGAAGGAAGGAAGGAAGGAAGGAAAGAAGGAAGGACAAGAACACAGGCAGGAAAGATGGAAGGAAGGAAGGAGATAGAAAGGGAGGAAGGAAAGATGAAGGGAAGGCCAGATGGAAGGAAGGAGGGAAGAAAAGAAGGACGACGGAAGGACAGATGGAGGGAAGGAAGGACAGATGGAGGGAAGGAAGGAAGGAGGGAAGAAAAGAAGGACGACAGAAGGACAGATGGAGGGAAGGAAGGACAGATGGAGGGAAGGAAGGAAGGGAGGACAGATGGAGGGAAGGAAGGACAGATGGAGGGAAGGACAGATGGAAGGAAGGAGGGAAGAAAAGAAGGAAGGAAGGAAGGAAGGAAGGACAAGAACACAGGCAGGAAAGATGGAAGGAAGGAAGGAGATAGGAAGGGAAGGAAGGAAGGAAGGAAGGAGGGAAGGAAGGAAGGAAGGAAGGAAGGAAGGAAAGAAGGAAGGACAAGAACACAGGCAGGAAAGATGGAAGGAAGGAAGGAGATAGAAAGGGAGGAAGGACAGATGGAGGGAAGGAGGGAAGGAAGGAAGTGGGCTGGATTGAACCTCTTGGCAATCATGCAGCTCTGAGACTCTTTATTAAATAGTTTTATCCTTTTATTAATATGTGTGTGTGAACTTGGAAAAGACAAACTGTCTATACGAGAGACAATTAAAATCGTTTAAAACGTTTAATAAAAATATTTATAATTCACAAAAAGATTTTAAACTTTAAACTTTAATAAACTAAACTAAACGTCTTCTAACAGGCTCGTATAGCGAAGCGTGAGAGGAAGATGGTCGACTTCGACAGCGCTCGGCATCACTTCGCCTCCTTACAGAAAGGAAAGAAGAAGGACGAGGCCAAGATCGCCAAGGTGTGTGTGTGTGTGTGTGTGTGTGTGTGTGTGTGTGTGTGTGTGTGTGTGTGTGTGTGTGTGTGTGTGTGTGTGTGTGTGTGTGGATGATGGAGCACAGTGTGTATATGTGTGTTGTATTTTCTGCTCGTATTAAAGGTATTTAAGGTTTTTAAACGGATTTAAGGTGGAATGAGTTAATCTCTGGTGGCGATTATTAATGCATGGATGAGTCATACCACCTTAAATCAGAAAATACAATTCACTGCATCACTATAGTTAGTTTTTATTAATCCTTAATGAAGTAAAACTGCTTGTTAAAGTGTGTTTTTCTCACTTATTAACAAATTAACATGTTTGAGTTTGTTTTGAACTGTTTTTTTTTGTTTGCTTTCCGTCTCCTTTTCTCTCTCTTCCTCTCCTCCTCCTCTTCTTCCTCTTCCTCCTCTCCTCCTCCTCCTCCTCCTCCTCCTCCTCCTCTCTCTCTCCTGCATGGTGTGTGTGGTTAGCCAGCAGCCCTGTTGGAGATGGCGGCTCCCAGCTGGGCTCAGGGTTTGATATCAGCCCACCAGGTGGCTCAGACTAACCTCTCCTTCAACCAGGTGAAAAACTCTGGTTCATCTCTGACTCACCTCCTCACCCCCCCCCCCCCCCCCCGAAATCTCCTCAGGTCCTCCTCACCCCCCCGAAATCTCCTCAGGTCCTCCTCACCCCCCCGAAATCTCCTCAGGTCCTCCTCACCCCTCCGAAATCTCCTCCGGTCCTCCTCAGACTCTCCACACAGGATCAGCAACATGGACAAACCAAGCATTAAAACTTATAATATGCAAATAAGAGATAAAGGATTAAATCATAGGATGCAACAATATAGAATAAAAATCTAGAGAAATATATATATATATATATATATATATATATATATATATATATATATATATATATATATATAGAGAGAGAGAGAGAGAGAGAGAGAGAGAGAGAGAGAGAGAGAGAGAGAGAGAGAGAGAGAGCGGGGACAAGAGGTCGAAGGAGGAGAGAGAGAAAGAAAGAAAGAAAAAGCCCAAGAAGTAGGAGGAAAGAAAGAGGAAAAACAAAAAGTTGAGGGAGGAGGAAAGAAAGAAAGCAGTCAGGTTCCTGATCTCCATGGTAACCAGATGAAATGTAATATTTAGAACAATAGTATTCCATTAGCTTTATTTAATATAAAAGTTATAATGTAAGATCATGCCTAACTAGTTGATATGGTGTTAGGTAGGAAGGAAGGAAGGAAGGAAGGAAGGAAGGAAGGAAGGAAGGATGGATGTAAGATCATGCCAAACTAGTTGATATGGTGTTAGGTAGGAAGGAAGGAAGGAAGGAAGGTAGGAAGGAAGGAAGGATGTAAGATCTTGCCAAACTAGTTGATATGGTGTTAGGTAGGACGGAAGGAAGGAAGGAAGGAAGGAAGGAAGGAAGGAAGGAAGGAAGGAAGGAAGGAAGGAAGGAAGGAAGGATGTAAGATCATGCCAAACTAGTTGATATGGTGTTAGGTAGGAAGGAAGGAAGGTAGGAAGGAAGGAAGGATGTAAGATCATGCCAAACTAGTTGATATGGTGTTAGGTAGGAAGGAAGGAAGGTAGGAAGGAAGGAAGGATGTAAGATCATGCCAAACTAGTTGATATGGTGTTAGGTAGGAAGGAAGGAAGGTAGGAAGGAAGGATGTAAGATCATGCCAAACTAGTTGATATGGTGTTAGGTAGGAAGGAAGGAAGGAAGGAAGGAAGGAAGATCATGCCAAACTAGTTGATATGGTGTTAGGTAGGAAGGAAGGAAGGAAGGAAGGAAGGAAGGAAGGAAGGAAGGAAGGAAGGAAGGAAGGAAGGAAGTAAGATCATGCCAAACTAGTTGATATGGTGTAAGGAAGGAAGGAAGGAAGGAAGGAAGGAAGGATGTAAGATCATGCCAAACTAGTTGATATGGTGTTAGGTAGGAAGGAAGGAAGGAAGGAAGGAAGGAAGGAAGGATGTAAGATCATGCCAAACTAGTTGATATGGTGTTAGGTAGGAAGGAAGGAAGGAAGGAAGGAAGGAAGGAAGGAAGAAAGGAAGGATGTAAGATCATGCCAAACTAGTTGATATGGTGTTAGGTAGGAAGGAAGGAAGGAAGGAAGGAAGGAAGGAAGGAAGGAAGGTGTTTTATTGACTATTTAAAGTTTTTATGGTTACACCACTTAGACATTTTTACCATAATCCTCTAATATATTCTCTCTAAATGGATTAAAAGCAGAAATTTGATGCTGAGTCCACAAAAAAAAGAATATGTGAAGTTATTCATACGTTTATTTTCACATTTTAACCCTTTAAATTTAAACTAACCCCACATGGAGACACTTTAACAGTTTGCTGCTGATCGCGTGTCGAGAGCTTTACTATAATTTGATTCCCATTCAAACACTATTTTCTTTACATTCCTGTTGTGTCAATGGAAGCTTCACATTTGACAGAATCATGTTATTAAACCCTGTGTGTGTTCAGGTTTGTCTGCATGAGTGTGTGCTCATAAAGAAAAACTCAACTTAAAGCTTCCCTCCACTCACACATCTGTCGTTGCTCCTTCAGCCGGATGAAAGGAAGGAAAGTTTCTCTGAGCTCATTAAAAATCAAAATTTAAGACCTCACAGCTAGTTTGGAGCCAATCATGATCCCAATATTCAACTTGGACAAACCTTCATTGGACATTTGACTTTATAGAGGAGGAGACAACATCTTTTATCCAACAGTTAAACCTCTTTAAATTAATATATTTACTATTTATTTAATACATCAGACAGAAAATCAATATTCAAAGCACGTCTGGAGGGAATCTTTAAGTATTTTTGTATTGCTGACACACTAAGTAAAGTGCAGATGTATTGATATTGGAGGGAGGGAGGAAAGGAAGAAGGGAAGAAGGAAGGAAAGGAGTAAGGAGGGAGGGAGGGAGGGAGGAAAGGAGTAAGGAGGGAGGGAGGGAGGAAAGGAGGAAGGGAAGAAGGAAGGAACGGAGTAAGGAGGGAGGGAGGAAGGGAGGAAAGGAGTAAGGAGGGAGGGAGGGAGGGAGGAAAGGAGGAAGGGAAGAAGGAAGGAACGGAGTAAGGAGGGAGGGAGGAAGGGAGGAAAGGAAGAAGGGAAGAAGGAAGGAAAGGAGTAAGGAGGGAGGGAGGGAGGGAGGAAAGGAAGAAGGGAAGAAGGAAGGAAAGGAGTAAGGAGGGAGGGAGGGAGGAAAGGAAGCAGGGAAGAAGGAAGGAAAGGAGTAAGGAGGGAGGGAGGGAGTAAAGGAAGAAGGGAAGAAGGAAGGAAAGGAGTAAGGAGGGAGGGAGGGAGGGAGGAAAGGAGGAAAGGAAGAAGGAAGGAAGGAAGGAAGGGAGGGAGGGGAGAGGAAAGTGCTTTGAATATTGTAGACGCAGCCTCGCAGTGTGAAAATATAAAGAAGTCTCTGGTTTTAGTGAGAAGATGATTGTGTAGTAAAATGTGTGTGTGTGTGTGTGTGTGTGTGTGTGTGTGTGTGTGTGTGTGTGTGTGTGTGTGTGCAGGCGGAGGAGGAGCTTGGTCGAGCTCAGAAGATTTTCGAGGAGCTGAACGTGGAGTTACAAGACGAGCTTCCATCACTGTGGGACAGGTGAGACGATTTACAGATTTAACCTTCCTGTCGTCCTCCCGGGTCAAATTGACCCCGTCTGTTTTGACTGTTCCTTCTTTCCTCCCTTCCTTCTTTCCTTCCTCCCTTCCTCCCTTTTTCTCTTTTTCTTTCATCCCCCCTACCTTCCTCCCTCCTTTCCTTCCTTCTTTCCTCTGTCCTTCTTTCTTTCCTTCCTCCCTTCCCTCCTTCCTCCCTTTTTCTCTTTTTCTTTCATCCCCCCTACGTTCCTCCCTCCTTTCCTTCCTTCTTTCCTTCCTTCCTTCTTTCCTCTGTCCTTCCTCCTATCCTTCCTTCCTTCCTCTTTCCTCCATTTGTTCTTTCCTTTCCTCCCTCCCTTGCTCCTTTCCATCCTCCTTTCCTTCCTTCCTCCATTTCTTCTTTCCTTTCCTCCTGTCCTTCTTTCTTCCTCCCTTCTTCCTTTCCTTCCTTCTTCCTTCCTTTTTCCTCCCTCCCTTCATTCCTTCCTTCCTCCTCTCCTTCCTCCTTTCCTTCCTCCCTTGCATCCTCCCTTCCTTCCTCCTTTCCTTCTTTCTTCCTCCCTTCCATCCTTCCTTCCTTGACTCGAGGACAACAGGAGGGTTAAAATGTATTTATAATGTAGTTTTTAAATAGTTTATATGAGTATAAATGTACAGAATACCTATCAAACTAATATCTTATGCTTTTATTAATTAACATCATGTATTTTTATTGCTATTTTTCCTCATTGCAGTCGTGTTGGCGTCTATGTTAACACATTCCAGGGCATGGCAGGTCATCAGGAGAAGTTCCACAGAGAAATGAGCAAGGTGAGCCGCAGTTAAACCAGTCGAGCCGATCGATCGATGAGTAATTGATCAGCCAGTAATCTTTTATCTGCTCCGTGTGTCTCCTCCTCAGCTCAGCCAAAACCTGAACGACATCATGACCAAACTGGAAGAGCAGCGGCAGATCAAGTAAGTTAACCCGGCAGCCGAGTTTTCATGGTAGATGTGTTTAAAAAAAAGATTAAAACAGATGCAGAACAATTGAGAGTAATGTGCCTCACGTCGCCCCCTAATGCAGAAAAGGTGGTACTGCAGCAGCCACGACAGGAGGCGCTGCTAAGAGGTAACAACCTGCAGCACGAAGGCTGAGTGTGCACGATGTTCACGATCATTTTCACCCAAAGAAAGAGTGAATTTAATTTATTCTGCAGCTATTTAATAACAGCCTCTTTTTAATGCTTAACTCTGCCTGTTTATTTCATGTTTTTATTGTTTGTTTTGAGGTTTTAATTCTTGCTAACAGCACTGTCTATGTGCATGTGTTGCCCTGAATGTTGCTCATTGTCGCCCTCATGTGGACGAAGCTGAGAACTGATGCTCATTATTACTTAACCCTTACATACTGTTTATATTCTCCACCTTTACAGTTTGTTCTCCTCATAAAAAATGTCTATACCAAATGTTGAAGCACAGATGTGTTTAGAAAGCATCAATAGTCGATTTGACTGATTAATAAATGTGATTAAACCTTGATTAACGTTTCAGAGAGCAGCAGAGAGAGTGTATTTTTTAGCTTTTACACCACTAAACAGCTCCTATCACACAATATCATGTCCTATTTTACCTCAGACATGAAAATATAACATAGACATAATGATGGAAATGTTATTTTATATGTAAAGTGTAAAATGAGCAGAGCTTTCTGGAAGTGTGGGGTTTATTGTTGAACCATTAGAGCCATCAGTCTTCACTGCTAAAAAGGAAATCCTCATAACTACTATCTTATTAAAACTATTAACTATTAATTTCACTAAAACACATGGCAATAGATATGGGTCAAATGTGTAGCACCTTTACAAAAGTATAACATTTTAAAATATTTTCATTTTTGTGCATTTTGGGCCACACAAGTCATCAAATTTCAAAGTAAAAGACATTTGTGGTGTTTTTACAAGCTGTCAAATTTGACCGAAACAGAACAGTATGTAAGGGTTAAACTCATTCTGTATGTTTCATGTTCATGTTTCTCTCTCTCCATCTCCTTATCTCCCTATTTTCTTCCTGCTAACTGACTTCTGTCTCTTTTCTGTCTGTTTCTCTCAGCGAGGAAACCAACCACAGCGAGTCGGCCAGCTCACCACCAAAGGTAAAAAACAGAACAAAGCAAAAAAAAAAAAAAAAGTCAGTGTGAATGTTTGAACAAAGTGAAAAAAAGTTGTTTTTTTCAAAGTTGCACCATGAGAATGAGAACTTGAGCTTTGTTGCACCCAAATAAAGATGCAACAAGAAGACAACTGAAGAGGAAGAAGGAACTGATGATGGATTGAAGGCTTTAGTTCACATCAAACATCGGCTGCGTCCGACAATCCTGAAGCCGAATAACACTGAAAAAAACTCCACCATCCGTCCTGTTGTGTGTACTAATCTGCCTCTGTCTGTCTGCCCCCTCACTGCTTCTGCATGCCTGCCTGTGTGTGTGTGTTTTGTGTGTTTTGTGTGATTTAACCCCTGCTGGTGGTGCAGAAAGCCGGGCCTCCACCCAGCCGGCCTCCGCCCAGACTGACGCCGTCCCCGGACCTGCGGCAGCAGCAGCAAGTCCTGGACGAGGCTTCGGCGCCTGACAGTAACACAAACTCCTCTGCCACAACGCCACAGGTCAGACTGACTGTTACTATAGCAACATACTGGACTTTTATAACTTTAATAGAGATTTTAGAAAGCAGAGGGGCAAAAATACAAGAATAGAAGTTTAGTTGACAAGGTTTGAACATATATATTAGAAGAACTGATCTTAGGAGTTAGTGTCGGGTTATTAGATATATTAATACTTATTTTATCAGTTATAGTATAATGATAATAATAATAATAATCTTTAAAAACAGTGTCGCAAGGTGCTTTACAAGGCAGCAGCAAGTGTGATAGTATGGGATAAAACTGTGCTATAAAACAGGAAATGGATAAAATAAAAATAGATAAAGATGAAACTCATCTAAAATCTAAATCTCCAATAAATCTCCAATAAAAGTATGTGTTGAGAAGAGATTTGAAGGAGATTACAAGCAGTAGACCTCTGCCCAAAGATGTCAACATACAGACTGGCGCATAGGGTATTAAAAGATCAAAAATGTAGCAGGGGGCAAGACCATGAAGTGTGAGGAGTTAAATAATCAATAAAATCTTAAAATCTATCCTACTTACAACATACTTGGAGCCAGTGTAAAGATGCTGAAGCCACCTCAATCAAGACTGGCAGCAACAGCAGAGAGTTACAGACAAAGAGAAGATAAAAATGGTAGTAATAAATAAGAGCAGACTTTATTGCACATGCCGGCACATTTGAGGTACATACAGAGTATATGCTATTTATGGCTCTACAGAGACAGTGTAAATTATATAAAAGTGAATTCACCACCCTAAAAACAAAGGAGTATGAGATTCAAGCTACTAGTATGTTTCCAAAATTGCTGTTGTTAAGATGTTTTTCCAGTTTTAAAGTTCTTAAATCGTCTTCAAACTGAATTTTAGAGGTGAAAGGACGCAAATTTGATGAAAACTAGAACAAATCTCTCTTTACACAGTCAGGTCTGTTAATGTACAAAAACACATCAGCAGACAAGATGACGGAGAATCTGAACTCTTGACCTTTTGTAAACATACTTTTTTAATGTCTGCTAATCTAAAAAGCTCCAGTTTGCCGAATGTGACGCTTCACATCTATTCCTGGATGGTAAACCCTCCTAATATGAGTGTGTGTGTGTGTGTGTGTTCATGTGTGTGTGTGGAGCAGTGTGAGCCCTGGTCAGGGGTGAGCCTGCTGGATTGGGATCTGGAGGTATTCCAGCCCGTCACTTTTCCAGTTCCCGAGGTGGGTGGGTGTGTGTGGAGGCCAAAGGTCAGAGATGAAGGGTTGAAGACTGTGTTTACACTGAGTTTAAAGCAAGGTGCTAATTATATTTCAAGTCACTCCGAACCTCTTAAAACCAAACAGGGTTCAGAGTGTTTAAACAAAACTTTTGCAGGGTCAAAAAATACTCACCTTGGTGTTTAGACCTCAAAGTTTCAGGCTTTGAATCCTCAGAAGTGCAGTTATACTTTAAGTTCCCAAAGGTATTTAAATTAAAGGGACTGTGCAAAGAGCATGACTGAACATTGTGACAGGAAGCAGAACTACAGCTAAGTAAAATGTGTTAAAAGTCGTGTACGGTTAAACAGCAGCAGTTTTTATCTAATTCCACTTCTGTTTTTTTTAATTTATTCTCAAGATTAAACTCTTAAATTCTGTATGTACTTTTGGTTATTATTGAAATGAATTGTACCAAATCTATAGTGTTATATTACTTTGAGATATTTTGGGGAAGTTGTGCATATTTTTCTAGCTGTTCATTGTGAAATCGTGCAGAAATCCCATTTTACACTCGATGTAAACACAGTCGCTGGTGTCTGAGGCTGAGGATGCATGTGTGTGTTATATCAGGAAATAACCCTCTCCTTTTTTTTCGATTCTAATTTATTGCATGGTTTTTCTACACGCATTCAGCCTCACTTTTGCATGTTTGTTTTCTTGACACTAATAAGTTGATCAGACTAATAGATGATGGTGATTGATAAGCTCTAAAGGATAAAGGAGATAATAAAGGAGCAGCAGTCGTGTGTTTTTTTGGTGTTTTTCTTCAGGACTCTTTAGCTGAATTTAGCTTTTGTGGTGATTTACTGTCATTTTTTGGATTTTGCAACCTTGTAATGTTGTGCAGCAACTGTCTTAGCCTGAATTTTATCATAGTGGAGTCAAAAAGTATCTTAAAATGACACTGAGAAGACATACAGTATCTCTTAGTTTGATGAAACAGTGCAGATAAATGGTGGTAAAAGACTTCTCTCAACATCTATTCAGTTAAATTATGTGCAGATTTGTTGTGATTATAATTATAATTGTCAATTAATCACCATTTGTGTGAATTCTTATGAATGCTTTGACATTATATGACACATTTGTTTTGAAATGTATTCAAAGTTCAATATTTTCTGCAATTAAAGGCTCTACTAGTTAAGGTTTTTATGTCATTTTGTACTTTACTCCAACAAAGAAGAGCAAGAGTATCGTAATCAACATTAATTCAGATTTTACTTTAACTTACCCTTTTTTGTATCTTTCGTTGTTTTGGTGTTCATGATTTTAAAGCTTTATTGACATATGCACACAGACCAAATTGTAGTTTACTGCCCTCATGCTTAAAAATATTTAAAGAAAGAAATCTAAAATACAAAACAAGTATAGAAACAAATACTAGTCCAGATATTTCTTAAACTGAAAAGTAATTTATCTATAAATAACTTGGTGAATTATACTGATTGAATTCCTTTGTAACAAACAGTGAATTCATGTTTGATGTGAGGTTAAAGTCTTTGACGAAGGCTTTTTTCACATTTTCACTGTACGTGGTTTCTTGTCTCTTACTGCCCTCCGGAAGGCGCCATCATGGGACTCATGGGTAAGACTGGGTTCATCTGTTTCACAGTCTTAAAGGAGAAAAAGCCTCTTAAACTTTATTTTATGGACTGCTTTTTTCTTTTTATCAACACCTCCTTCCTTTTGGCTTTATGACACCCGACACAACCCCTGGGTCGTGCCCTTTATTACACACTTCTACCAACCCATCTGCTCCTCTGGCTTTCGCCAATACATCCTCCTCCCATCCGTCCACTTACCCTTCCCCCGGCCTCCAAACCCACCACACCAAACCTCCCCCCTCCCCCGGGCCTTGTAGCGAGAGCAAACCCCCGCAGATGAAGAACCACAGCCTGATTATGATGATGAAGTGTACCCAGAAGAGGCTCAGGGTAGCTGGGATCAAAACGCCCAGAGCTGGGAGGAAGAAGAGACGGATCAGGGCCAGGAAAGCTGGAGTGACGGCGCCGCCGTTGCCGCCCAGTCGTACACCGAGCCCAACTGGGAGGACGATGGCGACCAAGTGGGACAGGGTGGCTGGGACGATGATGGAGAGGCCCAGGTAGAGTCGGGTGGAGAGGGAGGAAAGTCAGACCTCAGGGGTTTTGAATGACGCTCAGGGTAACGCCTGGGATTCAAGGATCTCTCAAATTTCGATGAAAGACACAAAAATCCCCCTTTCTTTCTGATGTTTTCACCCCTTTTTTGCCAGCTACAGTAACCACTTTGTTGGACTTCCTTAATAACACACCTGGGCTTTTTTGTTGTGTGCTTATTTCCTTTCACAGAGCGCGGTGACCAATGGCTCCGATGGCGAAGTCCCTCCAGGATTCATCTACAAGGTGAGACTAAAGAGTAGACATATAAATAAATACTCTAGGTTTTCAACAATGATATGCACTTCATTGCTTTACAGAGTTCATATGCAGGTTCCATATTCAATAAAAACCTTGTGTCTGTAGGTAAAAGCAGTACATGATTATGCTGCCACTGACGGTGATGAGCTAGAGCTGAAGATGGGAGATATTTTGCTGGTTGTGGCCTTTGATAACCCAGATGAACAGGTCAGTGACAGTATCTGTATTTACATTTTGAATTATTGTTTAAATACCTGTGTGTTTGACTTATCCTAAAAGAAAAATATCCGTTCCTCTCTATCTTCTGTAAGTTTTCGTAGCCTTTATTCAGTACTACAAACGTCAGGTGGTTGTTTTTAATTGTTGTGATCTCGTAATCTTCGTCCTAATGCTGCTCCACCTGTAGCTCCATCTGTTTGAGAGAACTGGCTATTTTATTATTTTATTGTTATTTAAATCTAAAACTTTATATTCTGTCTTTCTGCAGGATGATGGCTGGCTCATGGGTGTGAATGAGACTCACTGGTTGCAGCATAAAGATATTTCAGCCAAAGGCGTTTTCCCCGAGAACTTTACCCAGAAGGTTTGAGGTTAATGCCACGTTAAGATTCTTCCCCTTTTCCTCTGCCCCAAACTCTTCAGATATCCTATTTGGGGAAGACACAGTTGAATGATCGCTAAATGTCTATCTATACATCAAAATGATCAGAAATGAGCACTGAAATACTAAAACTGCTACGACTATAATATCAAATGTATGTGCAGTTGAAAACAGACTCTTAAGTGATCTCATTAACACATTTACATTAAAATGAGAGTTAAAATTTAATGATTATAAAGAAGTCTCTTTGGCCCCGACCTATAACCTTGTGCTAAATGATGCACAATCTAAAAAGTTTGAGTATGACGATCCAAATTATGCACCCAAAATGACTATAATGACCCATAACTTACCAATTACCAACAAAACACATCAACAGTGTGTTAGTAATATCTGAAAATGAGATTTAAGTCATGGATGTACTGTATGAATGTCAAAATATTTTATGTTGTGTATTGTCATCGGTTTTTTGAAAGAAAAAAAACTGTTTTGGGAACTTTTCACAGTTCCTTGCATGAAACATATAATTGTATCGTCATTTACTTTGTAACACAACAAACACTGTGACACCAGGTTTGGATAAACGTGGAATCGCTTATGAAATGTGGCTGTGACTGTCTGAAAAATGCAGGTGTCCTAGACTAATGCCCTGAGGAACACCGCAAATATGAAACAGTATGTTTGTAGGGCTTTGCCTTGCATTATCAAAATCTTTTACAGTGGGATTTTAGGATTGTCAAAGGGAACAGTAGTTTTTCATTTATTTTATCGGCCATTTTGAAGACAGAACTTTGATGTGTGGCTTAAGTTTTCTAATGCACATATGGTTTTATTTTTGAGTCATCTTTTCATTGACGGATGACATGCAAAAACCTTATCATCCAACACAGCTGCTGATTTTTTTTTTTCCTTCATCGTCTTTAATTACCGCTATTTATGACTATTTACCACTGATTTAGATGCTGTACTCTTGAGACAAGACATGTATGTTATTTGACTCTTTCTAAACTTTTTTTTTGGATTTGAGTTTGAATCTCTGTGCTCTTTCTGACTGGACCTTCTTTTCCTATTTTAAGTATAACATTGGATCAGATCTGGAGATGCATTTTATTTTATTATTGTTTATTTCCAGTAAAAATACAAGTTTAGAATGCATTCTGTGAGTCCATTACTGCAACGTAATTGGCTATGTGAAAGACTGAGGTGAAAGTATATCAAATTTAAACATTTGTCTGGTTTAAAATTTTGACCCAAACCCTAACCCTGTCATCAAGAGTAGTTAATGTCTCAACAAATAACCTGCAGAAAAACCAAAGTTAAATTGAAAAATATTTAAAATGATGAACAATGAAGCAGTCTATGTGGTAACTAATGCACCATCTGTTGGATCAAGTCAGTGTCATTAAAGATGAATGAAACAACATGTGCTGTGTCACTGAGTGATGTGTCCCACCTTTTTACTTTATTCTGATACATACAAATTGATATATTGTAAAGGATGTAATCACTTATTCAACTTATTATATTGTTTTTTAACGTTAAGTTTTACACCCAAACTTATAATAAGGTAGACTAGTGAAAAAAGCTTTTATGTCTTTATACCACTGCTATTGATCCATCATACAACACCAGGTGGCACTGTGGTCAGGATTCAGTTTCTCTGTTTTGCAGGTCTGCTTTATCACCAATAAAAGTTTTATAGGATCAGGTTGAAGTTAATTTGAGGCCATGCTTACAACTCATCAGATCCTCTGCACACCATGGTCATGTCTTCAATGCACAACAACCAGCTTTAGAAAAAATGAACTTTGTTAAATGTAACCCAATTTTATTATACTGAACTGAGTCCGTGTATGAGTTTAGTTTCAGTTCCCAAACATGCACATAAACTTCCTTCCATGCTGGAAACAGGCCTTGCTGTTCTGTAAATTCATAGTGCTGCTGACATTTTGAGCTTCAGACCAGCAACCACAGTGTGACCTTCACTGTCTCTGTCACAACAGGACACCCAATCATGTGGAAAACACAACAGAGCAGCCCAGCCGGGCCTTGTGGAGGGGGGGGGGGACAGGGGAGGGGAGGCTGCTTCCTCTACTGCAACAATGGGTCAAACAGCAGTAAAGGAGGAAACAGGTCTTATTATAGTTACATTCTGTTTCATTATAACCAACCAATTTCCCCATTTTCTAGTGTTATTGCTAGTTATCTTTACTTTAATTCACATAGACGTTGCAATACAACTACACATTTACCACTATCCATGCAGCAGTGTTTTAGAGATTTTAATGTTTAAGAAAATTACTTATTAGACTCTTAAATCTACACTGAAGTCATTTTAACAATGCAGCATCTCACCACTTGGTTGGACTTTGAGTTTTTGCACATAACAGTTATGTCAACACATTTGTCTATGTTTCCATATTCAAATTAATATTACAGAGCTGCATGCAACTGAACAATCCATTACCACATCATGATACTCGGTCTATGTTGTTTTTTAAAAAACAATAATTTAGATATATACTCCTGAAATCGATCTACATAAGGTTACTGGCTAACTATTTTGGTAATCAACTAATAATTTTGAGTAATTTTTTTGGTTCTTGCATCTAAAATGTGAATAAGATCTGGTTTCTTTGGTCTTCTTTGATGAAATCAGCAGAATTAATACTGCATTAGATTACTGATCTGTTCACAGGCTATGAGAAAGACTATACACTACTATGTTTGGATACAAACATTCTTTTAACGCAGTCTTGTTGACAGACTCTGGTAGATCTCCATGGAGGTCTTAGACCTTCTTAGAGCCTTGACTTCATTAATCTCTGAGTGCTTCACAAACACTAAAACAATGTACTGTTTGCTTGGCTGCCTTTGACTTAAATGAGTCCTACATGCCATACATGGGGGTCAGGGTTATATATTATCTTGGTGTGGGACGAGGGGTTATTGATGTGTGGTGAAGCATGTTTGCACAATGTGTTCCACAGCTGAATTATTGGCTTTTCACCCTCAGCTAAACCCAGTTAACCCAACATTTATCAACAACAAGGCCTGTTACCATAGAGTTTCAAGGAGCTATAAGTACCAGGGAAGTCTTCGGAGACAGTCAGCTGCAGATTCCTTTTGCTGATTCTCAACGTCAGCAGCAGGAAACCATAATTATGGTAAGTTTGAACTGTTTTGCACCTTTAAATCTCTTATTTTTGCTTTCTTCACAAATTATGAAGAATACTTAAATGTGCAATGTCATTCTTTCATGTACTGCAATCCAACATGACCCCTTTCTATACTTGCCCAGCGTGAATGCCTCTCTGTCCATGTCGGTCAAGCTGGTGTCCAAATGGGCAATGCCTGCTGGGAGCTGTACTGTCTGGAGCACGGCATCCAGCCGGATGGTCAGATGCCCAGTGACAAGACCATCGGAGGTGGAGATGACTCCTTTAACACCTTCTTCAGTGAGACTGGAGCTGGCAAACATGTTCCCAGAGCCGTCTTTGTGGATTTAGAGCCAACAGTCATTGGTGAGATTTTATTTTCTGATGCTAGTTCAGTGTTGGGCTGTATTTGGGAACCATTGATTTTATTGTTAATATTTCCTGATTGCAGATGAGGTTCGCACAGGAACCTACCGCCAGCTCTTTCACCCTGAGCAGCTGATCACTGGAAAGGAAGATGCCGCCAACAACTACGCCAGAGGTCACTACACCATTGGCAAGGAGATAATTGACCTGGTTCTTGACAGGACCCGTAAACTGGTGAGACTGCCCTGCAATACCTTCACATTTCAACTCAGAGCGTAATCAAGAATGATTCTAATAAAGATTATGTCAACTCTTGATTTTCTGCAGGCTGATCAGTGCACAGGGCTCCAGGGTTTCCTCATCTTCCACTCCTTTGGAGGAGGAACCGGCTCTGGCTTCACCTCTCTGCTGATGGAGCGTCTCTCTGTTGACTACGGCAAGAAGTCCAAGCTGGAGTTTGCAGTTTACCCAGCTCCCCAGGTGTCCACAGCAGTGGTGGAGCCCTACAACTCCATCCTGACCACCCACACCACTCTGGAGCACTCTGACTGCGCCTTCATGGTTGACAACGAAGCCATTTACGACATCTGCCGCAGAAACCTAGACATTGAACGTCCCACCTACACCAACCTCAACAGGCTGATTGGACAGATTGTCTCCTCCATCACCGCCTCCCTGCGATTTGACGGAGCCTTGAATGTGGACCTGACAGAGTTCCAGACCAACTTGGTGCCCTACCCTCGTATCCACTTCCCTCTGGTCACCTACGCCCCAGTTATCTCAGCAGAGAAGGCCTACCATGAGCAGCTATCTGTAGCAGAAATAACCAATGCCTGCTTCGAACCAGCCAATCAGATGGTTAAATGTGATCCTCGCCATGGCAAATACATGGCTTGCTGCCTGCTGTACCGTGGTGATGTGGTGCCCAAAGAGGTCAACTCTGCCATTGCCACCATCAAAACAAAGCGCACCATCCAGTTTGTGGACTGGTGTCCCACAGGCTTCAAGGTGGGCATCAACTACCAGCCTCCCACTGTGGTTCCTGGAGGAGACCTGGCCAAGGTACAGAGGGCTGTGTGCATGCTGAGTAATACCACTGCTGTTGCTGAGGCATGGGCTCGTCTCGACCACAAGTTTGACCTGATGTACGCCAAGAGGGCCTTTGTCCACTGGTATGTAGGAGAGGGGATGGAGGAGGGAGAGTTCTCAGAGGCCAGAGAGGACATGGCTGCTCTGGAGAAAGATTATGAAGAGGTTGGAACTGACAGCATTGGGGATGAAGGAGAGGAAGAGTACTGACAGCTTTAGACATAATAACACATCCAAAGAAGAATATTCAGTACTCACACAAATAAAGCATGATTATATTTCAATTGTAGCAAAACTTCACCAATAGTCATTTATTTTACACTGCAAAACAAGAATATTACACCAAAAATAAAGATAACCATGACCATTTGTCTGCTTTATTTGTGCTAAAATGTGTCAGAAAGATAACTAAATTCTGTCTGGTAACAATGAGAGTTGGAATGTTGCAACCACCATCTACCTAGTGTGTGCTGATGATTAGTTTCTCCCTTTAGCTCTGCGTGTACTACAGCAACAAGAGTATTTGCCACTGAATGCAATGCACACACACCTCTTTGAACAACTGCTTGCCTCTTGACATCAGCTGACATCCGAGAGCAAACAAGGCCCAAGGAAATAGTAACTAGGGAAACTAAATGGGAGCGTGTTCTGGCAGTCGTTACTTGGCAGTTGCAAGCATTGTTTAAAATTATGTCACTAGGGTTACCTTCAGACGCTAAGGTGAAACATTTAACAACCACCTGAACTCATACAATGGTGTAAACTGATAGACACAATAGTTTGTTTTTTTTAATCACCAACATGTCACTCTTGTCATGAAGAAAATACCTCTGAAACAGCATTATTTGGCTCTTTAAAGCACTTTGATCAAACAATGCCCATTCAGTATCTGGTGAGAGTCTGTCAAAATCATTCTTGTGGAGGAAATTCCTTGGGAGTTACTTATATAAACACATCATATATAATCCTTTGTAAATCTTTAGCTTGAGGTATTGCATGCATCCAGCCAGCTCTGTACAAACACCAAGCTTCTTTTCTGTTTCTTTGAAAAGTGCTGACAACACTGTTTGGAAATATTCATCACATGCACCTGTGCTCTTAACCTCCTCGAAAGAAGCGTTGATCTCAGATGTCACCTGCCTTTGAGAGAAGTGTGCTCTGATGTGTTGCCCAGGTGCCCGGCTATCTTTGCATAGCAAATGAATCTGTACCAAAGTGGTGATGCAACAGTGATCTGTAACAAAAGCCTATTCAGGTCACTCTAGGGAGGGATCCGTTTTCTTTCCTCTGTGAGCTTAGCGAATGTGCAGCGTTAACAGAGCCCACTCTTAATTTGAACAGTGCTCTGTTAAATTCAACTAAGCAATTCCTTTGGAGGCTAAATCCACTTATGGAGGATCATGAGTTTTATCCAATATCAGGCAAAAATAAGGCAACTACTATCACCAACTTGTTGAAGCCACCTTAAACAATGTGAAACCCTACCTGCTGACTTATTGTAAACTGTTCTACACAAGAAAAACTAACACGCCCTCAGTGTAAAAACATGAAACTTGAAGAGAGTATGTGTCATATTTCACAGCTAGTCAGGTTATTGTTGGTGGTTACTCATGTGTGTAACAAAAGCCGTTGTCCCTTAGATCTGTGCAGGGGAGCATACCAGTTGAATTTCTTTTTTGTGCTCTTCCTCCTCCTCTGGTGTTTGCTACTCTGGCTCCTCCAGTTACCACAACATGCCAGTCTGTTGCCTAGTGATGCTGCACTATAAAGCAGCTTAGTGTACTTGTACCTGACACAACATCCCCAACCACTCATCTCAGGTGAACAAGGGACTGCTTTAAGAGACGAAAACATGGTGAGAACCACTTTTATCTTATGTTTTAGCTCCATACATGAATTATGTGGGTGGAAAAACACAGAAGTATAGACTTAGTAGGTGTGGATATATTGTGTGGTTTCAGGTGGTCTCTGTTTGGTAATGACAGCTGAAGAGGCAGTTTGATGATAAAAAATAAAACTTCTCCATGCATTTTTGTGACAAGACTTCCATTTATATGTATGTAAAAAAAAACAAGCTGGACACCTGCTGCAATTTAAAGCTGCAAACATGATCTTATCATGTAATTCTGCTGTAAATTTACAACCCTTCAATTTTTAATGTTCTTCCTACTTACTGAAAGTGAGACACACATATAGATGTTTTTTTAAGATATTCCAGTAACTAATTTTGAATATACTGTGTGTTGAATGGTACAATCCCTCCGGATAAACTCAGTTACTAGATGTTAAAGGGTCAAGTAACAGCTTCTCACTTTGGGGAAATACACTTTAGTGCTGCGTTAAACACACAATCTTAATGACATTTTCGTTGAGACTGCTGTTGCTGATTAGGATGAACTGGTCTCTTCTGATACCAATATTTTTTTCCTACGTTTAAAATCTGTATACCTCTCTGTGTGGAACTCATTGGGATCATTTTTATGAAAGGTAACATGAGACCAGAAATTGCTGTGGTGCTTAAACCTGAGTTGTCGGCCTGCCATGACTTAATGAATGTAACTGATAGTAGAAACACTGAATAATGACAATGACAAACTGTTTTTAAGTGGATTGGTCATACCTGGCAAATACCTGTCATCTAGTACTTAGTATTAATTGGTGTTTTCTTTAATAAGAGAAGTATAGAATAGTAGTGTGTAAGTAGTTCCTCATATCTGAACCACTTGGTCTTGCAGCGTGAATGTATCTCTGTCCACGTTGGCCAAGCCGGAGCTCAGATAGGCAATGCATGCTGGGAGCTTTACTGTCTGGAGCACGGCATCCAGCCGGATGGTCAGATGCCCAGTGACAAGACCATCGGAGGTGGAGACGACTCCTTCAACACCTTCTTCAGTGAGACTGGAGCTGGCAAACATGTTCCCAGAGCCGTCTTTGTGGATTTAGAGCCAACAGTCATTGGTAAGGTCATAGGACGTTATTGAAAGTTAATAAATAATAATAAAATTAATAACTGATAATAAATTGTGATATTTTCTTTGTGACATTTTATTACCTGAATCCTTAGCATTCTGTACATAACATAAAAGTATTCTAACTGGTCCTCTAACGGTGAACTGGATTTGCAGATGTTTGATTGCATTGTTAATGTTTCCCAATTTCAGATGAAGTCCGCACAGGAACTTACCGTCAGCTTTTCCACCCTGAGCAGCTGATCACTGGAAAGGAAGACGCCGCCAACAACTACGCCAGAGGTCACTACACCATTGGCAAGGAGATAATCGACCTGGTTCTTGACAGGATTCGTAAACTGGTGAGATTGCCTTGGCAATAGTTTAATATTTCAGTTTAGATTGTAATCAGTAAAGGTGTACAGATGTATCTTTTCCCTGCAGGCTGATCAGTGCACAGGTCTTCAGGGTTTCCTCATATTCCACTCCTTTGGAGGAGGAACCGGCTCTGGCTTCACCTCCCTGCTGATGGAGCGTCTCTCTGTCGACTATGGCAAGAAGTCCAAGTTGGAGTTTGCCATCTATCCAGCTCCCCAGGTGTCCACAGCAGTGGTGGAGCCCTACAACTCCATCCTGACCACCCACACCACTCTGGAGCATTCTGACTGCGCCTTCATGGTTGACAACGAGGCCATTTATGACATCTGCCGCAGGAACCTGGACATCGAACGTCCCACCTACACCAACCTCAACAGGCTGATTGGACAGATTGTCTCCTCCATCACCGCCTCCCTGCGCTTTGACGGAGCCTTGAATGTGGACCTGACAGAGTTCCAGACCAACCTGGTGCCGTACCCTCGTATCCACTTCCCTCTGGCCACCTACGCCCCTGTTATCTCAGCAGAGAAGGCCTACCATGAGCAGCTGTCTGTAGCAGAAATAACCAACGCCTGCTTTGAGCCCGCCAATCAGATGGTTAAATGTGATCCTCGCCATGGCAAGTACATGGCCTGCTGCCTGCTATTCCGTGGTGATGTGGTGCCAAAAGATGTCAACTCTGCCATTGCTACAATCAAAACAAAGCGCACCATCCAGTTTGTGGACTGGTGCCCCACAGGCTTCAAGGTGGGCATCAACTACCAGCCTCCCACTGTGGTTCCTGGAGGAGACCTGGCCAAGGTACAGAGGGCTGTGTGCATGCTGAGCAACACCACCGCCATTGCTGAGGCCTGGGCTCGTCTCGACCACAAGTTTGACCTGATGTACGCCAAGAGGGCCTTCGTCCACTGGTACGTAGGAGAGGGCATGGAGGAGGGAGAGTTCTCAGAGGCCAGAGAGGACATGGCTGCCCTGGAGAAGGATTATGAAGAGGTGGGAACCGACAGCATCGGGGATGAAGGAGAGGAAGAGGGGGAGGAATATTAAGTTTGAAATTATCAAAGAAACACAACACTGATTGGGCTTGTTTTAGGTCTTAGTATGCTTCAAACAAACTAGGTCATACATTGGTTGTCTGGCCACATCTATAGGCAAAGGTGTTACCTGTTCCACCCAAATTCTGCTCCTGGAAAGGGAATTTTAGTTACTGCTGGATGACCCAACAAAGCCGTTCATTTATAGCATACTGAAGCTTTTTATTGCCACTTATGCTCATTGTCTTATGGCATTAAGATTGTAAAAAAGTACATTTAATTAAATGTTTAAAATTATATTTCATTGTGTTCTGATTGTCAGTACTGTTTAAGTGCTCATTAATGCTTTGTCCCTGCAGGTGCTCAAATTCCTACTGTTCTTTGTCTCCTTTCTTTACAATGCTGTATAACAACAGAGTTCAGTTTTAAGATTGTACACCCACTAAAAGGCTGTATTATATAGCAAAAGAAAGCAAGGAGAAGAGTTTCAGAGTTGTTGATGAATGCTCATTAGAAAATGCACATTTTAGAGTGATATAGTGGTATTTGGTAGGCATTTATTTTCAAGTCAAGCCCTGAATTATCTGCAAAATTGTGTTTTCCAGCAGAACTTCTGTACTGTGTCTGCATATCACTTTGCCTATATCTTCGTCTTGGACCAATAAACTGAGAGATGTTCCCACTGGTGTAGACATTTAATTCCTCCTCACAGTAATCACAATGTCTTACATAATAACAAAACCTGGTGTTAAGACAAGGAAATTACAGATGATTAGAAAGACTCATCATTTGTTACTCATATAGGCCTAGTGTTTTAGCTTTGTCATCATTTGAAATGCAAGTCACATGTTCTTGGTGACAAAATTAGTGCCAAATAATCAGTAAATTTGCAATATTGATTGAACAGGACAGAACTGCTGAGTATTGACATGAAGAATCAACATTCACTCCACATGGCAAAACTGAAGAGCCCATAAAGGTGCTACGTTGCTCGTTTTTTACTGATGTATTGGCCCTATTAAATGTGCTATATATTCTTAGTGAGATTTAACTTAGTCGTGAACTATAAATGAAACCAAATGACTGAGTACAAAATGCATGTATAGACAAAAAAAAGGGGGACAGGAAGACGTTTGAGGGCATCTTATATTTTCAGAGTCATGCTGCATTCAAGTGCTCCTCATACATTTTCCCTTTCATCGCAGCTGTCACGAATAAAGCAGGAAGTGCACTCACATTCATTTATTTAGAATATGTACAATACAATTCATCCTGTCGCCTGTTTTTCTATTAATTAAGCAGCACATAATCACTCATCTATCTCTGTTTAAAGAAAAAATAACCAGCTGGACTTATTAGCGGTCTGATTGCCATCATGTGTCCCATCCTATCTTTGATTTTAAAATAATCCTCAATACATATGTTTAAAATAAGGCACAAACTAAGACTATGAGAATCTCTGCCTTTAAAATAACACAAATCAGTCAAAATTCAGCTGGTTGCGGACATATAATACAGCTCAACGCCACGAAAGGGAATATTCATAGCCGCACCTGAAGGCAGCACAGCATAACGTTCGCTCCCGCCGAGATGGGGTTCAAACGTCTGCTCTAGCCCCGCCTCCTCTCCACAGAGTATAAATACGACTACCTCCATTTCCCTCACTACAGTCCTGTCTTCTGCACCCGATACTTCAACGTCGGCGAGAAGGAGAAAATAAAATTCCAAAATGGTGAGTATGGATGGTGAAGAAGGATTTTAAAGAAAAATGCTCAATTGTTTAGTTTTAATATTGGAGGCAGATAAGAAAAAGGCAGTGTGTTATAAGTGGTAATAACAGCGCGTCGTGTTAAATATTAAATGCGCATTTCTCATTAATCTTGTAATTGACGCAATATATATAAATATATATATTAAGTTCATTTTAAATAACCGTTATAATGTAAAAAAAAATAAAAATAATGACGTAACGTTCTTTTTAGTTTGAATTATAGCCGTAAAGAATCGACGGTTGGTTGTTCTCCCGCGTGTTAGAACATTACTTGATGTGGAACGAGGCCAAACTTAACTGGCGCAGTTTCCAAAAGAAAATTCAAAAAACGAAACGATGGATTGTTAAAAAACCGTTAAAGCAGCTCGTTTAAAACGCCCATACAACATTATCTGATGAAAAATGTCGGTGGTTAGACTGTAATTTAACGCAGGAATTGATAGTTTAATGGAGGGAAGGGAGGAAGGGGGGGGGGGGGGGGGGTTAGATAACGCCCTAGCCGCCGCCATGGGAACACAAAGCGAGGCTGTAGCAGTGGAGAGAGTGGGGGCGGGGAGGAGCTGCTCTCTCCCTCCTTCTGGTGCTGTGTTGGAGGGAGGGGCAGGAGAGCTGGCTTAGTGAGGCCGTCATCGGGCTGCGGTAAGCCGGCAGCAGCCTGTGACTCAGCAGACATGGCTGGAAGTCGTCACCTGCGGCTACACGCACTGACTAATCTAACCGGATGTGCACCATTTTGAAAGCCGGTTTTCTTTCAACCAAATCAGTTTAACTACTGGAGAATAAAATATCTAAAATGATGCATATTCTCTGGCAACTCGATGTGCTTTACATAAACAATCATTTGAAAGTGAGAATTGGAAATAAAACATACAATTTGAAAAATAAAACCCAGTTATAGTAAAAAAAGGAACATTAAATCTTATAATTAAAATCAAACATCTTATCATATGTGTGTCTGCAGTCAGATGTACATGAATTAATGAGTTGAATAATTAATCAATAATCAAAATAGTCACATTAAAATTAATTGTTGATTACATTAGCATCTAATTGTTTTTAGCTCTACTTTATTAACAGCAAGTGAGAAACATTTTCATTTTTATCAGAAATCCTCAGTAGTTGTAAAAACACTACAGATGAGAATACTACTCATACTACTGAGAATTGGGAATAAAACTAGTACACATAATGAGAAATGCATTACTGCCCATTCTTCAGTACATGTGTTAAATCTGCATAATGGTGCTCAATCATATACACGAAAAGGTGTTTTCTTTATAATAACTGATGTTTCTTTCTTTCTGTAGCGTGAGTGTATTTCTATGCATGTCGGCCAAGCCGGAGCCCAGATGGGTAATGCCTGCTGGGAGCTGTACTGTCTGGAGCACGGTATCCAGCCGGACGGTCAGATGCCCAGTGACAAGACTATTGGAGGTGGAGATGACTCCTTCAACACCTTCTTCAGTGAGACTGGAGCTGGCAAACATGTTCCCAGAGCTGTCTTTGTGGACTTGGAGCCAACTGTCATCGGTAAGAACTGGTTTTGGTCTTATTATAGCTTGAGCCAAGAAATGTTAAGAGATGTAAATCTTGGTTTTCATTATTGATTAATCTGAACTGTATTATCTCATTGCTCCTCAGATGAAGTGCGTACAGGAACCTACCGTCAGCTCTTCCACCCTGAGCAGCTGATCACCGGAAAGGAAGATGCTGCCAACAACTACGCCAGAGGTCACTACACAGTCGGCAAGGAGATCATCGATCTGGTTCTTGACAGGACCCGCAAACTGGTGAGCTCAAATTCTCAAAAAACTAGTCGGACTTCTATTTTTGGAGCTGCAGCATTTTCACTCAGGGTAATTTGACACATCTTAACTCCTCTTTTTTTTCTTAATCTTTCAGGCTGATCAGTGCACAGGGCTCCAGGGTTTCCTCATCTTCCACTCCTTTGGAGGAGGTACCGGCTCCGGCTTCACCTCCCTGCTGATGGAGCGTCTCTCTGTCGACTATGGCAAGAAGTCCAAGCTAGAGTTTGCAGTTTACCCAGCTCCCCAGGTGTCCACAGCAGTGGTGGAGCCCTACAACTCCATCCTGACCACCCACACCACTCTGGAGCATTCTGACTGCGCCTTCATGGTTGACAACGAGGCCATTTACGACATCTGCCGCAGAAACCTAGACATTGAACGTCCCACCTACACCAACCTCAACAGGCTGATTGGACAGATTGTCTCCTCCATCACCGCCTCCCTGCGCTTTGACGGAGCCTTGAACGTGGACCTGACAGAGTTCCAGACCAACTTGGTGCCCTACCCCCGTATCCACTTCCCTCTGGCCACCTACGCCCCAGTTATCTCAGCAGAGAAGGCCTACCATGAGCAGCTGTCTGTCGCTGACATCACAAACGCCTGCTTCGAGCCCGCCAACCAGATGGTGAAGTGCGACCCCCGTCACGGCAAATACATGGCTTGCTGCCTGCTGTACCGTGGTGATGTGGTGCCCAAAGACGTCAACTCTGCCATCGCCACCATCAAAACAAAGCGCACCATCCAGTTTGTGGACTGGTGCCCCACAGGCTTCAAGGTGGGCATCAACTACCAGCCTCCCACTGTGGTTCCTGGAGGAGACCTGGCCAAGGTACAGAGGGCTGTGTGCATGCTGAGCAACACCACCGCCATCGCTGAGGCCTGGGCTCGTCTCGACCATAAGTTTGACCTGATGTACGCCAAGAGGGCCTTCGTCCACTGGTACGTAGGAGAGGGCATGGAGGAGGGAGAGTTCTCAGAGGCCAGAGAGGACATGGCTGCCCTGGAGAAGGATTATGAAGAGGTGGGCACCGACAGCGTTGGAGAGGAGGATGAAGGCGAGGAGTATTAAGCAACAAACAACATCTGCAGCTCATCGTGTCTTTTCAGTCCACTGCGTCAAAAAGAAAAACCAAGAAGTTTTCAGCACTCCGTAATATTGGACTCGTTCCTTGAAAAAAATCACATTCCTGAGTTCAGTAACTAGCAAACTAATAAAAGAACATGCAGTAATTCTGTTGTCTGGTGTCTTTATATTGAATCCAACTCTCTTTAAATGTCTCCTTTACATTAAACTGCATTAATAAAAATCAGGGTTAATCTGAGATAGATGGCAGAAAGCAGGATTTTTTTTTTAGGTCAGGACCAAAACACATGATGCAGAGTTTAAACAGGATGTTAGATAAAAACCTCTGCAGTGGATTATATCAGCTGTTTATCTTTAACAATAAAAACCTAAAAGTAGAGCTGCTTTTAACATCACTTCAGCTATTTATAATTGAAATGCCTCTTCAATAAAATGAAACTAAATATGAATGAATAAAATTCAAAATTTAGCACATTTTAGTCGTATGACTGAATGTATTGATTAATCTATAAAACTAGAAATAACTAAATTGACAGGATGAATACATCTGGATTAAATAAAATGTAACACTCACCATAAACCTCCAAAGTAGATCATGTTATCTGTTAATCTGCAGATTATTTTCTGGATTAATCATCTATAAAATGTTTTTAAAAATAGTGAAGAAACTGCATTTATGGTCCTTTACATTAAATACAAATTCTGTAATATAATACAAAAATATATATTTATAAAAAAAGCATGTATATGTATATAAATGGCAGCTAACATAATTAGATAATGTATAATAAACTGTTCTCTAATGTGTCCTAATAAAACATATATAGTCCATTTGGTTCAGTTCCAGTCTGATGGCTAATGTTTATTGGACAGACTGACTGATTAATAATTACTAATAATTGATTAACTGCAGGGGGGTATTCCAGGTAGGAGGTTCAACAAACTCTGAGTCTAACCCTGAGCTGGGAAGCTGGGATGGGAAGCTCTGAGTATCTGGTTCCAGAACAGCTGATCTGAATTAGTTCAATCAACTCTGAGTATGTTAATTTTGAGTTTACATTATTTTGAGACCAATATAAAAAGCCATCATCAATGGAGCCCTGATACCTTGAGTCACCATGGCAACTGCTGAGAACACAAGCTCGAGTTACGTCACCTCACTGGAACTGGAGCTCCCCCTGCAGGCCTGTGGAGAACATGATCATATATTTCACATAAAGTAACACCGCTGCAGACGCTTAGGAGGAGAGAGAAGCATCATGGGAGAAAACTGCTGCTCGAGTCAATGCTTAAGTCACTTAAAATTGTAGTATACAGGTGAAAAAGTGGTGTAATGTAATTGAAAAAAAAATGAATACAAAAACATAATTCAGGAAAGTAAGTAAGGCACATTTTGCTGGGCTATGATTGTACCTCGCTTTGATTATATTCATAGTTGATGTAGGCTATTAAACAAAGTAAATATTCATTCAGTGGCTATTTCAACATGTAGTAATTTAACACTGTCCTCTCATCTTAGTAGAATTTTACACAATTTGACTTATTACACACATTGGAGTCATTGATTTTAAGACTAAAATGTGACGATGTGTACATGAATATTAAATAAAATACTTCCTAAAAATGAGATTAACAAGAAGGCAGATATGGCCTGAGGATATTAAGAAATGATTGAGTGTAATGAAGAGTGATACCGTTCTAACAGATATTCATCTCGGAATGAAAGCACATCCAATTGAGTCCTGAATACATCTCCCGACATAAGACATTGAGAGTTAATTCAGCCTCGATATCTGTCAGACTGCGAAGAAACTGACCATCCATGTCTGGTAGCTTGCTTCAGGTAGGAGGAGACAGGTAGAAACCGGTAGAAACTCAGAGTTTGCCAGCGAGCAGGTTATGTTCACAGAGTCAGTTACCATGGTGATTGAATCAGAGTTCCAGTTACCATGGTGACGGACTCAAGAGTTTCAGTTACCTCTCTTTCTGTAACGGAAAAGTTTCCTCATCTCAGGGTTAACTTACTCTGAGTTTTCCACATAACCCGCTTTCTGGAATACCCCCTAGCACCAGTTTTACCTGCTGTTACCTAAAGTCATGTGATGCTGGTCACATGACTGCCATCATTGAGTGAAGCAGCTGTTTGGACTCTTCATGGTAAGTTAGTTTTCATTCATACTTTATCGACACTGTGTTTCTTGCTCATTTATGTTTGTGGTTCATCTTTTTATTCATTTATCATAAACTTTGGAGAAGATACATCTAAAATATGGTTAATGATTGATCAACCTGCTGGAATCTAATAATATCTATCAACAGCTGATCATTATTTCCTTTCTTCAGCTCTTAGAAATCGTGTTAAACTAATTGCTTAAGGGCCCTTGTAGGTTTAAAATGTGTTGCAGAAAGAATTGAACAGCATCTACAAGTAGAAAAACCTTAAACAACAACTAACTTGTACATGTCATGCACCCTGTAAATATTTCCTCCTTTTATTTGTTCATATTTTAGGATTTATTATTGTAATTTGGTGCTGTGATGTGTTGTGTCACCAGTAGAGGGCGCTGCAGCTTTCGTCTTCTCGTGTCTAATTACAGAAGAAGAAGAAGAAGTGAAACAGCAGCAGTAAAACATGTGCTAGTGTTTTTGTTCATGAAGATATTAAATAAACGGTGAAGTGAAGCCGTATGCGTTCACTTTATACTGAACTTAAATACATATACACGCATATATACACACACACACACACATATATATATATATATATATATATATATATATATGTGTGGTCCGTCAAAATATATGTCCGGCCAAAACAGGTAGAATATATGTACCTGATTCTACTGAAACAGGTAGAAAATAGCCCGTCTACCTGTTTTGTGAGTTGTATTCAGTTACCAATTAGCTGCATTTGTGTTTGTAGCCAGTGGAGAAGGGGGACAGTTTGATGTTTCTGAGAATGATTTCCCTCTTTACTTGTAACACTGACATTTATCTTCTTCATTGTCAACAGAGGACAACGAGCTGTAAAGTTGTGTTGGTGCAGTTATGTGCGATTAAGTGGATGTTTTCTGTTAGTTAATTGCATTTCTCTAATTGACTGTGTAATATGGCTTGGATGTTGCTCACCTGGTCTGATTTTTGAACACTGTGTGACTCCTTCAGTGTTGTAATTTCTTTATTTGTTACTGTGATTACTCGTGTTCTCCGGTTCTTTATTTTGCCTCAGTTTCATGAACTGGCCCCAATTCCAAATGAATTGAATAGCCCCGCTGTATAAGAATGTTCTTCATATATTATTATCTCAGATTTACACACCATTTATACTTGACACTCATTTTCAAGTCAGACACTCTGAGAAAAGCCTGAAAAGCTCCAAGAAACTGAAAGCAGCGTTTTGGTTGTGGTGCTTCAGGCTGTTGGAAGACTGTGCTGCAGATGTAGAAGGTCAAGAGGACCTGAGTAAAACATCTGATCTCTCAGTCAGAGGTTGTGAGTTCAATACCAGGCTGCTCCTTTTAAGGTCAGGAAGCTCAAATAAAGAGTGAAAAGCTCTAAAAAAAACTAACAGTAGAGTGTGCGTGCAGGAAGAAGACTGCTTGGGAAGCTTGAGGTTGTTGGTTCAATTCCTGCACACTTTTAAAGTCCAACATCCAAATTAAGAAGATAAATGCGCCCGGAGAAAAGGTCTAAGTGTGGACAGACTCGGTGGTGTAGTGGGTTTGTCCCGGATAACAGGGCCATAGTGCAAGGACCTGGTTCAAATCCAGGATAGAGATATCAAGGAGAGATCAAGGAGAGATCAATGAGTGGATGACTTATAAAAGCACATCAGCTGATTAGTCTACACATAAGTAAGGCTATAGCCTCACCTTCATGAGGTCAATTTGTGTTTTTCTCATCAATCGCAAAAAATGATTAGTCTACATGAAGGTAAGACTATAGTCTTACCTTCATGTAGACCAGGGGTCTCCAAACTATTCCACAAAGGGCCATGTGGCTGCAGGTTTTCATTACAACCAAGCAGGAGCACACATGCACACCAATCAGCTGACTGAAGAGTGAGTTCAGCTGATTAAATGAATTGAGCCAGGTGTGCTCCAATCCAGCTGATTGGTCAAATGGTGTGCTCCTGCTTGGTTGGATTGAAAACCTGCAGCCACATGGCCCTTTGTGGAATGAGTTTGAGATGCCTGGTGCAGACTAACAGAATAGGAGTATATCTGGACTGTCATGTTAGCATCCTTTCTTTCTATAGAGTCTCCTCCAACACATTGATCCAATTTTCCACCAAATTCCACAAAGGAGGTCCAAACCAATAATGAATTAATGCATTTGTATGTAGCCTGCCATATAGCCACTGTTGGTCAAACACTGAATGCTCCCTCAGCTCAGTAGGTCTTGAATGCAACCCCAGGCTTGGCCCCGCCTCTAATCAAGGTAAGGTTATTTAAGACACCTGTGTACGTTTGTTCTTCCTTTTCTGCTGCCGTGTGTTCTGGACGGAGGTCGGTATGCTGAGATGTAACTGCCAGAAGTTCTTGTTTCTGAGAGCTAACTTTGGTTTTCTATGCTTAGTTTCTCTGTTGGTGTCTCCAGCTCGTAGACCCTTTTCCCTACTATGGTGGAAAGTGGTGCCTGGACAGTTTGATTCTATTGTGTATGCAGGTGACTAACTAACTCTGTCTCTTTTTGTAGGATACCATCTGCTGCTGCTTTTTGCCTGCCCTCCTTAGTACAGCCTTATAAGTATTGGAGATTAGGACCATCTATTTTTGTTTAACCTTTGTAGTTTATAGTTTTATTAGATTTAGTGGAGTTGTGGGCCAGTCTGCTGGGACAGGTTTGTCCCTCTGGTTGAGGTCTCTTCACAAGTGAGTATATGTTGGCACACCTAGAGATCTGCTAGCCCTAGTCCACTTGTGTTTTGTTTTTAACTATTGGTAGTATATTCAGATTGTGATTTTTAAACTGAATTTGTAATAAAATGCTTTTACATTACAACTCAATATTGTCTTTAATTTACTTTTGTCAGCTTATTCTTGAAAAATGTATCAGAACCAGTCTATGATCTGGAGTCACTGACTTTTCATGTACCATAATTCCAAGTGGTGTATCACATCTAGTCCCTTTCCAACTGTTAGCACTGCTGTGTACAATGTACAGCAGTTCATTTTGTATGGTCCTGCTGGAAATGGTCCAAATGCACCATTTCCTTATTAGAAGTAACAAATGGTGTTTACTTACACCTTCAGTGTACTTAGTGCAACTTGCTTTGGTTCTGATATGCCTCACACTGTGCTAATTGTCTTATACCTACAATGTATTGCCATGTAGTTGTGAGATATTGCACTATCTGTTGAATACACTGATAATGTAGTCAAATCTGGGGAAAAAGCCTAATAAACCATGAAACAGTTGCTGCAGATTTTTCAAATTTTATTCAACCATCACAGATCTTACATTCCAGTAAAACATTGTCTTTAAATTTCATCCTCAAACTCAGGCTGAGCAGAAGTGCCTGGTCACATCCCAGCAGGTGGACTCCAGTTCTCCACACCAGTCAAGCAACACTAAACAAAAACAAAAAAAAAACAACACATTACTAGAGAGCACTTGAGTTTTGAAAAGAAATTGCAATTCACATGTTAGCTTAATAGAGTCTGTGCCAAAGTCCTGACATTTCTCTCCAATACTAAGATTCCACTGCAGATAGAGAAGTCTGCCATGGCAGTACAGGATTGGGGATACATACCTGACATCAGTCTTGGTTCCTGCTGTGTACTGCCCCCTACAGGCCAGCTGCTCCACACACTGCTGTAGAGAAAAGAGTCAGTTAAAGCAGGAACAATACTGGTCACTGCTCAGGGTTTGATTATCACCACATTAATATCAATTTTACTGGTTTTGCATCGCTCATCAGTAGCTCTGCCTGCAACAGTCAAGGAAAATTTACTTCACATCATAAGTCATACGGCTTTTTTTTGATTTGATTGAAAACTGTTATTTTCTACCACCTATGAAAGTTCAACTTCAAAGCTTCCTTATAGGAGTGAGTCTGAAGTGTGCAGCCTTGTACTCTCATTGGGCCAAGCTCTGCAGCAGCTCAGCGACAGACTCTAAAACAGAACCTGCAGCCAAAGCCAAATACAGAGATACTCTACCAGCACTGTAACACTGAGCCAGACACACACTCCCTGGACAGCTGACTGAGCACTGGAAGAAACAGCCACCATGATGTGGTATCTGCTGCAATTTAAACATTGTGCTGTCTTTTAAAAATCACTACAAAATAATTTGATGTGAAAAATAAAGAAATGTAAAGTTCTGGGACATGACTTGAATGCAATGTGAATCTTAAAGTGAACCATCACAACTCTGTTAACCTTTACTCCAAAGAAAAAGGCTGGGGGTTGGTAGTTTGATCCCATGGCAGCGGCTCTGTCATGGGGGACCCAGCATCTCTGAAACAAAACATAAAGGTCATAACGTGCTGCAATGGAGCCACCAAGTGTCACAGAAATTGGAGGGCAGGCAATGAACAAAAAGTTGACTTAATTACTGGTTTATATATCTAAAGTCAGGTAATCCTTGTGACGTAATATGTGCACATAAGTGCTCAAGTTCAGCTGCGTGGATGAACACGTTCAGTAACGTTAGCCAGCAGCACAGTAAAGTGAACAGGTCACGCAAAAACCGCCAAAAAACGACTCATAAGCGCCATTTTATAAAAGTACTTGAACTTTCTCACGAATTTAGTACAAGAATACATTTCTTTAAAAAAGCTGAAATTCTTACCACGTTTAAACAGACGTCAGAGTCACGTCTCCCACACGCTTTTCTTCTAGACTGAGATCCAGAGCGAAAGGCACGCTCATATTTATAACCTACGGCTGTCGCAGTGCATTATGGGAAGAGACGCCCTTCCAAAGATCGTCTCTTAAACAGAACGACCACTAGTTTATTTCCCCCTGGATCTTCATTCATTATATATATAAGTATAAAAGGTGAAACAACAAAATTTGTACAACATAAAATTTTGGAAAATCAGTCTTTAGGATAGCTCAGTGAGATAAGTGTTGGGCATTAGGCATTTGAAATTAAGGTTGTTGGTTCAATCCCCGTTTAGGGTCATTGATCTTTAATGTTACTTTACAGCATTGGTGGTAACTCCAATTAGAATACTGCCCCCTGTAGGCAACCAGTAGAAACACATCCACAATCCTCTTTGGAGGATTTGGGATTTTAGGCCGATAGGACGCAGACAGATATGTGAGCAGGCCAGGGATCGAACCCACCACCCTCAAAACTCAAACCGGCTGTCTAAATCACTGAGCCACAGGCTCACATTGGCTCCAGAAGTTTTCATCAGCATTTGACTCTCCAGCAGTTTGTCTGACTTTCAAAGAGCTGTGCAACAATTGAACCAACAACCAGACAGCTTCCCAAGTAGTCATCTAAGGCATTAGATGTGTCTGACTTGGAAAAACAATTGGACATAGTGAGAATTGAACCAACGACCACTACGATTCAAAGCAAACAGCTAACAAACTGAGCTATTCCCCTTGGGATTCAATCAGCAAAATCACAAGTCCAAGAAGGTTTCCCAACAAGCTGAGCTGTTTGAGTTGAGATGCCGAGGTTTGGTTTCTTGCACCTGAGGCTCCAACTTGTCAACCTAATTAATCTGTAATTGGAGCAATGATTATGAATGAATGAAGGAATTAATTTATTAATACATAATTATTAATAATCATTAGATTAACATTAATTGAAGCAAGTAATGTTAATCTATTAATGATTAATATTAATAATTAATTAATATTAATAATTAAATAATATTAATAATTAATCATTACTAATGTTAATTGAATCAAGTAATGTTACTCTATTAGTTATTAATTATTAATATTAATAATTAATTAATTGTTAATGAACAATTAATGAAGCCTTACCTTGATGAGATCAATGAGTTGATGACTCATAAAATCACAACAAATGATTAGTCTACATATAATTAAGACTATAGTCTTACTTATATGTAGGGGCTGTAGTAAGACTATAGTCTTACTTATATGTAGGGGCTGTAGTAAGGCTATAGTCTTACTTATATGTAGGGGCTGTAGTAAGACTATAGTCTTATATGTAGGGGCTGTAGTAAGACTATAGTCTTATATGTAGGGGCTGTAGTAAGACTATAGTTTTGTAAGTCAGACAAACTGCTGGAGACTGAAAAGCTGATGAATACTGGTCTACAGCAGTGAACCCTGCTCCTGGAGAGCTACTGCCCTGCATGTTTTATACACACCTGATTCTAATTATTAGCTGAAGCTCGTTAAAGGGTTTGATAACATGCTAATAATTAGAATCAGGTGTGTTAGAGTGGGGAGATACCTAAGGGCAGTAGCTCTCCAGGAGCAGGGTTGGAGACCACTGCTGTAGACCAAGTGTGTATTTCTGCACTCTTTTGATCCTGATGAGATCACCTGATTAAAAATATATGAAATAATATTCACGACAGCCTATCCAGTCTATACTGATTTAAAATTCTACAAGAAAGCGCTCTTACTTCATACTAGCACTGCAAGGGTATGAGGGATGTCCTGAAAACATCTCCCAGTGGAAGACTTAAAATGATGGAATGAATTATATAATGAGTTTGCAACTTTCTCATATGAAGCCATTGTATATTCTGTTGGTGCAACTGTGAATTACAGTTAACTAGCTTGTTGAACTGTAGTGACAATGTTTACATTAATTTATCACAGTAATAATATATTTACATGAATAAGTTCAACAAATAGGCTAAAATATTTTCAAAACATTTTGTGTTGAGTGTGGCTGGTGAGCAGTCAACCTATAATACTGTATGTTTTATCGTCCAGGGGGAAATAAACTACTTACTTACATATAAGTAAGACTATAGCCTTACTACGGCCCCTACATATAAGACTATAGTCTTACTACAGCCCCTACATATAAGTAAGACTATAGCCTTACTACGGCCCCTACATATAAGTAAGACTATAGCCTTACTACAGCCCCTACATATAAGACTATAGTCTTACTACAGCCCCTACATATAAGACTATAGTCTTACTACAGCCCCTACATATAAGACTATAGTCTTACTTATATGTAGGGGCCGTAGAGTAACATTACTTGATTCAATTAACATTAATAATGATTAATTAATATTAATTAATTATTAATATTAATTAATTATTAATATTAATTAATTAATTATTAATATTAATCATTAATAGATGAACATTACTTGCTTCAAATAATGTTAATCTAATGATTATTAATAATTATGTATTAATAAATTAATTCCTTCAATCATTCATAATCATTGCTCCAATTACAGATTAATTAGGTGGACAAGTTGGAGCCTCAGGTGCAAGAAACCAAACCTCGGCATCTCAACTCAAACAGCTCAGCTTGTTGGGAAACCTTCTTGGACTTGTGATTTTGCTGATTGAATCCCAAGGGGAATAGCTTAGTTTGTTAGCTGTTTGCTTTGAATCTGAGTGGTCGTGGGTTCAATTCTCACTATGTCCAATTGTTTTTCCAAGTCAGACACATCTAATGCCTTCGATGACTACTTGGGAAGCTATCAGGTTGTTGGTTCAATTGTTGCACAGTCTTTTGAAAGTCAGACAAACTGCTGGAGAGTCAAATGCTGATGAAAACTTGTGGAGCCATTGTGAGCCTGTGGTTCAGTGATTTAGACAGCCGGTTTGAGTTTTGGGGGTGGTGGGTTCGATCCCCGGCCTGCTCACATATCTGTCTGCGTCCTATCGGCCTAAAATCCCAAATCCTCCAAAGAGGATTGTGGATGTGTTTCTACTGGTTGCCTACAGGGGGCAGTATTCTAATTGGAGTTACCACCAATGCTGTAAAGTAACATTAAAGATCAATGACCCTAAACGGGAATTGAACCAACAACCTTAATTCCAATTACCTAATGCCCAAAACTTATCTCACTGAGCTATCCTAAAGACTGGTTTTCCAAAATTTTATGTTCTACATATGTTGTTGTTTCACCTTTTATACTTATATATATAATGAATTAAGATCCAGGGGGAAATAAACTAGTGGTCGTTCTGTTTAAGAGACGATCTTTGGAAGGGCGTCTCTTCCCATAATGCACTGCGACAGCCGTAGGTTATAAATATGAGCGTGCCTTTCGCTCTGGATCTCAGTCTAGAAGAGAAACGTGTGGGAGCCGTGACTCTGACGTCTGTTTAAACGTGGTAAGAATTTCAGCTTTTTTAAAGAAATGTATTATTGGACTAAACTCGTGAGAAAGTTCAAGTACTTTTATAAAATGGCGCTTATGAGTCGTTTTTTGGCGGTTTTTGCGTGACCTGTTGACTTTACTGTGCTGCTGGCTAACGTTACTGAACGTGTTCAACCACGCAGCTGAACTTGAGCACTTATGTGCACATATTACGTCACAAGGATTACCTGACTTTAGATATATAAACCAGTAATTAAGTCAACTTTTTGTTCATTGCCTGCCCTCCAATTTCTGTGACACTTGGTGGCTCCATTGCAGCACGTCATGACCTTTATGTTTTGTTTCAGAGATGCTGGGTCCCCCATGACAGAGCCGCTGCCATGGGATCAAACTACCAACCCCCAGCCTTTTTCTTTGGAGTAAAGGTTAACAGAGTTGTGATGGTTCACTTTAAGATTCACGTTGCATTCAAGTCATGTCCCAGAACTTTACATTTCTTTATTTTTTAGTGATTTTTAAAAGACAGCAAAATGTTTAAATTGCAGTAGATACCACATCATGGTGGCTGTTTCTTCCAGTGCTCAGTCAGCTGTCCAGGTAGTGTGTGTCTGGCTCAGTGTTACAGTGCTGGTAGAGTATCTCTGGCTTTGGCTGCAGGTTCTGTTTTAGAGTGTCGCTGAGCTGCTGCAGAGCTTGGCCCAATGAGTACAAGGCTGCACACTTCAGACTCACTCCTATAAGGAAGCTTTGAAGTTGAACTTTCATAGGTGGTAGAAAATAACAGTTTTCAATCAAAGTAGCCATATGACTTATGATGTGAAGTAAAATTTCCTTGACTGTTGCAGGCAGAGCTACTGATGAGCTGCTCAGTGTGGAGATGAAGGTGAGTGATGCAAAACCAGTAAAATTTATATTAATGTGGTGATGATCGAACCCTGAGCAGGGACCAGTATTGTTCCTGCTTTAACTGACTATTTTCTCTACAGCAGTGTGGAGCAGCTGGCCTGTAGGGGGCAGTACACAGCAGGAACCAAGACTGTCAGGTATGTATCCCCAATCCTGTACTGCCATGGCAGACTTCTCTATCTGCAGTGGAATCTTAGTATTGGAGAGAAATGTCAGGACTTTGGCACAGATTCTATTAAGCTAACATGTGAATTGCAATTTCTTTTCAAGTGCTCTCTAGTAATGTGTTCTCTTTTTTTTTTTAGTGTTGCTTGACTGGTGTGGAGAACTGGAGTCCACCTGCTGGGATGTGACCAGGCACTTCTGCTCAGCCTGAGTTTGAGGATGAAACTTAAACTGTCTAACATTGATTACGTGAACTTTACTGGAATGTAATATCTGTGATGGTTGAATAAAAATTGAAAAATCTGCAGCAACTGTTTCATGGTTTATTAGGCTTTTCCCCCCAGATTTGGTCACATTATCAGTGTATTCAACAGATAGTGCAATATCTCACAACTACATGGCAATACATTGTAGGTGTGAGGCATATCAGAACCAAAGCAAGTTTTACCAAATAACTGGAACTAAGTACACTGAAGTAACTAAATGAGGTGTAAGTAAACACCATTTGTTACTTCTAATAAGGAAATGGTGCATTTGGACCATTTCCAGCAGGACTATACAAAATGAACTGCTGTACATTGTACACAGCAGTGCTAACGGTTGGAAAGTGACACGATGTGATACACCACTTGGAATTATGCTACATGAAAAGTCAGTGACTCCAAAATAGAGTTCAGATCATAGACTGGTTCTGATACATTTTCAAGAATAAGCTGACAAAAGTAAATTCAAGACAATATTGAGTTGTAATGTAAAAGCATTTTATTACAAATTCAGTTTAAAAATTACAATCTGAATATACTACCAATAGTTAAAAACAAAACACAAGTGGACTAGGGCTAGCAGATCTCTAGGTGTGCCAACATATACTCACTTGTGAAGAGACCTCAACCAGAGGGACAAACCTGTCCCAGCAGACTGGCCCACAACTCCACTAAATCTAATAAAACTACAAACTACAAAGGTTAAACAAAAATAGATGGTCCTAATCTCCAATACTTATAAGGCTGTACTAAAGAGGGCAGGCAAAAAGCAGCAGCAGATGGTATCCTACAAAAAGAGACAGAGTTAGTTAGCCACCTGCATACACAATAGAATCAAACTGTCCAGGCACCACTTTCCACCATAGTAGGGAAAAGGGTCTACGAGCTGGAGACACCAACAGAGAAACTAAGCATAGAAAACCAAAGTTAGCTCTCAGAAACAAGAACTTCTGGCAGTTACATCTCAGCATACCGACCTCCGTCCAGAACACACGGCAGCTGAAAAGGAAGAACAAACGTACACAGGTGTCTTAAATAACCTTACCTTGATTAGAGGCGGGGCCAAGCCTGGGGTTGCATTCAAGACCTACTGAGCTGAGGGAGCATTCAGTGTTTGACCAACAGTGGCTATATAGCAGGCTACATACAAATGCATTAATTCATTATTGGTTTGGACCTCCTTTGTGGAATTTGGTGGAAAATTGGATCAATGTGTTGGAGGAGACTCTATAGAAAGAAAGGATGCTAACATGACAGTCCAGATATACTCCTATTCTGTTAGTCTGGACCAGGCATCTCAAACTCATTCCACAAAGGGCCATGTGGCTGCAGGTTTTCATTCCAACCAAGCAGGAGCACACCATTTGACCAATCAGCTGTCTGAAGACTGAGATCAGCTGATTAAATGAATCAAGTCTGGTGTGCTTCTGCTTGGTTGGAATGAAAACCTGCAGCCACGTGGCCCTTTGTGGAATAGTTTGGAGACCCCTGGTCTACATGAAGGTAAGACTATAGTCACCTGCAGGAGGCGCACATGGAGTATCAGAGGGTCCCTTAAAAATACAGCACACACACATACAGACACATATGGATTTAAGGACTTGAGACTGATTTGAATAATTGCAGAAGTGATGATTTAATACAGATGAGGTGTTTGCTGGACTCACTGGGTAGATAGACATGTGCAGGAGGAAATATTTGCAAGGTGCATGACATGTACAAGTAAGTTATGTTATTCATTTTGACTTGTTTTTCATTAATTTCAACTAAATAATAAAAGTGCTGTTTAATGATTTTTCTATTTTAAGATGCTGTTGAATTCTTTATGCAACAATTTTTAAACCTATAAGGGGCCTTAATTAGTTTAACAAGATCTGGCCTATAACTCCCAAATAATCCTTAAAAAATAAAGTGGATTTCTTGCAACAGATCCACTATTTGGATTCATATATTATATTATTTATTATGCATAATACTGACAGCCTAGCAGGTGTTACAGGTCTTCTTTTATACTTAACTGTTTCAAAAATATTTGTTCAAAGCTGAATTTTGCAGGCAAACATAATTTTTTTGGCTCTAATTTGATAGATAATGTAATAAAACTGAGTCATAGGAGGTCGCTGCAGTTCCACCATAAATCCACTAGATGGCGACAAGAAGCAGCAACATGATGCTCAGAGGAGGATTTACATTCACTGACTGAATCATTAATATTCAGCAAATTCAACACCAATAAAACAACATTTAAATAGATTGGGGTATCTATTAGTTCTCTTTAGTGTTGCAACATTAATATTTGACATGATGCACAAAAAGAAATGGATTTAAATATAATCGTGACACATTGACTTTGATATGAATTATTTTACAGTAATTAACAGCAGCAGACGTTAGATCGTTTGACCTGTGTTGCTGTTTATAAACATAAACTTCACCTGAGCCTCAGTGGAGAGGGTTAGGGTCACGTCCCTCCCTAATCTAATACACAAGGAAATGTGTTGATTGTCGATATACTTTATAGATGTAGTGATTGTTTACTTTGCAGTGGGTGAGTCGCTAACAAACTGTAGCATTAGCATTAGCTACTGTATGGGTGAGTAACTGACAAACCGTAGCTGTAGCATTAGCATTAGCTACTGTATGGGTGAGTAACTGACAAACCGTAGCTGTAGCATTAGCATTAGCAACTGTATGGGTGAGTAGTTAACAAGCATTAGCATTAGCTACGGGGTGTTTTGTGGTTTCTAACCTGACTTCTCTGGAGTGTCGCCACCTTGCGTTAATGTCATGGGGCGTTGTGACTATTTCCTAACAGTGATTTGCTCTTGTTGTGTTTGTTGAGAAATAAAGCAATAAATACACAGATCATCTCTTCATGTCTGAGTGTAATTACACTGTTTGCATGTTATTGTAACTGTTCCTCCACATCAGTGAATACAACACATTTAATATTCAAACATATAAAACATGTTGATTTCTCAGAGCTGCAGAAAGAAAATAATGATCAGCTGCTGATTGATATAGTTTGACTCCAGCAGATTGATCAATAATTAACCAGATTTTAGATTTATCTTCTAACATGTTCTCCAAAGTTTGTGATGAATAAATAAAAATATGAACTACAAACATAAAAGAGCAATAAACACAGTGTAGTTACTGTAGATGAAGTTAAAATAAGTATGAAAGAAAGCAAACTTACAGTGAAGAGTCTAAACAGCTGCTTTACTCAATGATGACAGTCACGTGACTACATGGAAGTCATGTGACCTGCATCACATGACTTTAGCTAATATCCCCCCTCCAGGTAAAACTGGTGCTGGTGTTACTGGTTATCAGACTGGTTCTGATGCTGAATCTCATCTTTAATGGTTTCATTTGTGTGTTGCTCTTAAAAATGTGAAGATGTAATAATCTGCATTTATTTCCAAAATAAATACTGAAAAAACTTTTACTTAAATGATACAAGGGGATATTTTCAATCTTTAGTGATATATCATGTGTCTGACTTTTAAGGAGTCTTACTGACTCGAGACTGAACCCACAACTTCAAAAACTAGACGAAGCAGTGAAACTCAAAGTAAATGGGGAAAGAACAGGTCTGTTAATGAAATGCTTACTGTAACATGAAGGATGTAGAAACACTCCTTGAAGACTGAATATCAAATGTTATTTATACCCAGACAAGTAAAAAAGTCACCTCAACAGAAATGTAATCATTGCAAAGCTGTCAGTGTGAAGCTTCATCAATATCAAAAATGTCCCATCTCTAGGATTGTGTTGTTACTGCATGATATAAGTTTGTAGTGCTGGATGGGTGGTTATAACAGCCTAAAGGTTAATCAATTAATGAATTATTATTAATCAATTGCTTTATTGTTTATTCATAAATACGTATTAATAATTCATAATTAATTGATTTATTATTTACTAACTTTTTAAATCCAACAGGTTGAGTCATGACTGTCCTGGTCCAGTAGGTCAGTCTGATTGGCAGCTGTTTGAAGGTTTTGAAGTTGTGTGTTCAATCCTGAATCACAAGTCAGGCACGAAATCATGAATTGACAACACCTTGAGCTCTGATACACAGAAACAAAGAGCTGTAACTCAAAAAACCAAAAAACTCATCAAACTATTTAAACTACTGGACCAAGTCCTTAAAAAGATGCTTTAGACAGTCCGTCTCAATCGTTAAGCGTGTTATTCATTATAAAAATAAAAAGGCCCTTCACTGAATTGAACCCACAATTGTAAAACTTGGGTGTTGCGGTCTAACACTTTGAGCCACAGAGTCAAGCTGCTGCTGAGAGGTTTCACCAAAGCTTTTCAGTCTTCATCCAGCAGCTGATCAACACACAGTGCAGTGCTGGCTCAAATGGGCTCATGGTGTTGTCAATTAATTAATTAATCTTAAGTGGTGGATTTTGTGCCTGACTTGTGATTCACGATTGAACCCACTTCTTCAAAACCCTCAAGCAGCTGCCAGTCAGACTGCCCTAGTGGACCAGGACAGTCATGACTCAACATGGTGGCTTTAAAAAGTCTCCAAGCAGCTCTGGCTTCAACCTTAAAGCCTTTGAATTCACTCAAAATACACTCAAAGTGTTAGACAGCCACACTCAAGTTTTAAGATTGTGGATTCAATTCAGTAACGGGCCATTTTATTTTAAAAATGAATAAAATGCGTAAAGATTGAGACAGACTGTCCAAACCATCTTTTTAAGGACTAGCCAGGCCTCATTTGTTAAAGTCAACGGCCCCCAGTGGTTTTAATAAATACACGTTTCTCAATTTATTGTGAAATAAATCTGATGAAAAAACACTTGAGTTAATATTATATTCATAAATCCTCACTGTGAAAAACAACCTCTGCCCATCTAGTTCAGCAGATTATAATAAATAAATCAAACTAATTTAACATATTCATATTGATGTTAATCAGTGTGTACATTACGCCAAATTACATCAATTAATATATATATATATATATTTGCTCTTGAATATCATTCACACTCAGACAAATATCAAAGTTGCTTTAATTGAAAAGTATTTATTGAATTTAATTGTCACACTTACACATTTTACAGGTTATAAAAATATCCCATGCAATATTCCATGAAGATTAAAAACAAAAACAGAAAGATGATTTTCATCTACTTTGAATCACACAGTGCAGAAAGATGCTGAATGAACAAATATTGCAATACACATTTTTACCAAGTTACAACAGCAGGAGGTGCTGCCACAGGTTGAGGAGGTGCTGGTTGTTCCACTAGTGATGGTGAAGGAGGACCAAGGAAGGAGGAGTCAGTGGATGGGGAGGGGGGAGATTGATGAGGATAAAAGAGGAAGGGATGGGAAAGGATCAGGATCCTCTGGTACCTGTACAGAGACCCGCAGCTGTAGAGTTAGACAGGCATGAACAAGTTATTGTGTACAGTACATTTACATTTATGTTATTTTGCAGCTCTCACATAAGCCCTCACCCTAATCATCTACATTTTCACAAGTAACGGATTACAGTTAGCTGTTGTAGATCTTCTCTTATACTTAACTGTCTTAAAAATAGTTGTTTCAAGCTAAATTTTGCAGGAAAAAAAATCAATCTTGTGATTAATTGACTTGTTTTGGCTCTAACTTGATAGATAATGTAATAGAACTGAGTCAGAGGAAGTTGCTGCAGGAGTGATGTTTTGAAGGTTGCATTGTGTGCTGGACTCACTGGGTGGATAGATGTGTGCTTGGTGAAGCAGCAGGAGGAAATATTTGCAGGGTGCATGTACAAGTAAGTTATGTTGTTTAACTACCAGCAAGTTACAGCAAATTGTAGCTGGCCAGTTAGGTTACGTTACAAGGCTGGTAAATATTGGCTGCGCTGTTTCTTACCTTGCTCTATGTTGACTTTACTAGTTCCAACTTCACCGTCACCACCTTTTTTAAAATATTTGTTTAGAACATTTCTAAGACCTCTATTTACTTCTTCTCTTCTTCACTTTTCTTTACTTTTCTGAGCACCGGACTTGTGCTGACTGGACATTTTGAGTGTACTGAACTTGAAGTTGAACTCAAATGACAACATCAAATTAACTTGAGGAAAGAGTCAGAGAAAGTTGCTGCAGTTCCACCATTAGTCCACTAGATGGCGACATGGGTTTTTGGACTTGAGACTGATTTGAAAAGTTGCAGGAGTGATGTTTTTAAGCTTGCATTTACAACATATGAGGTGCTTGGTGAAGCAACAAAAGTAAATAAAAGTGCAGTTTAAGGATTTCTCTCTACTTTTAGAAGCTGTTAAATGCTTTATGCTTTAACTCTTCACTCAGTAAATGAGTGACTCGGCATTGACTGAGTGTCCCTCCACATCAGTGAATACAACACATTTAATATTCAGACATAGTCATTTCTCAGAGCTGCAGAAAAAGAAAGGAGATATTGATCAGCTGTTGATTTGATTATGGCAGGTTGATCAATAATTAACATGTAGATATTTATATTTATCTTCCAAAATGTTCTCCAAAGTTTGTGATGAAGCACAAACATAAAAGAACAAGAAACACAGTGGAAAGTTACTGTAGATAAAGTTAAAATAAGTATGAAAGAAAGCAAACTTACAGTGAAGAGTCCAAACTGCTGCTTTACTCAATGATGACAGTCATGTGACTACATGGCAGTCATGTGACCTGCATCAGGTGACTTCATGGATTCCAACAGGTGACACCCCACACACTGCCATCTGCTGGTCATTTATGAACATTACCGGTGCACCTGTGTGTGCAAAGTCTCCTCTAAGATATTTTAGTTGATAACCCAAACCTTTACCTCAGAACTATCCTAGGATCAAAGCCACAACCTTAGAACTTCCAACCTCATCCATGCCTTGTCAAGTTACTGATTCGATTGAGGAAATGTATTCTTTTCTGCATTGGAGCACTTAAAGAACTGCAGCGTGTCTGAGAGAATATCTCACTTTTGCAGTCTAACATCAAGAGGACAGACTGAAAAGTTTGATAAAACCACTTTCCCCAATGAAGATCCAGCGACTCAGTGGTTAATATATCTTCTCACTCACAGAGATTGTGAGTTCAATCCAAGGTTACTACTTTTAAAGTCAGAAAGCCTAAATAAAATGTGAAAAACTCTAAAAAAGATTAACAAAAGAGTGTCAGTTCACATAGCTCAGGCTGTTAGATGACTGCTTGGGAACCTTGAGGTCATTGGTTCAAATCTTGCACAGCCCTGAGTACTTTTAAAGTCCAACATCCAAATTAAGAAGATAAATGCGCCCGGAGAAAAGGTCTAAGTGTGGACAGGCTGGCTGGTGTAGTGGGTTTGTCTGAGATCATAAGGTGTTTGTGCTACAACACCTGGTTTGACTCCGGGCGTTGCTGGGATACACATAGTGGGAAAATTTCTAAGTAATTTTAAAGTCCAACATCCAAATTAAAAATATACCAAGCAGGAGCACACCTGGCTCGACTCATTTAATCAGCTGATCTCAGTCTTCAGTCAGCTGATTGGTCAAATGGTGTGCTCCTGCTTGGTTGGAATGAAAACCTGCAGCCACATGGCCCTTTGTGGAATGAGTTTGAGATGCCTGGTCCAGACTAACAGAATAGGAGTATATCTGGACTGTCATGTTAGCATCCTTTCTTTCTATAGAGTCTCCTCCAATACATTGATCCAATTTTCCACCAAATTCCACAAAGGAGGTCCAAACCAATAATGAATTAATGCATTTGTATGTAGCCTGCCATATAGCCACTGTTGGTCAAACACTGAATGCTCCCTCAGCTCAGTAGGTCTTGAATGCAACCCCAGGCTTGGCCCCGCCTCTAATCAAGGTAAGGTTATTTAAGACACCTGTGTACGTTTGTTCTTCCTTTTCTGCTGCCGTGTGTTCTGGACGGAGGTCGGTATGCTGAGATGTAACTGCCAGAAGTTCTTGTTTCTGAGAGCTAACTTTGGTTTTCTATGCTTAGTTTCTCTGTTGGTGTCTCCAGCTCGTAGACCCTTTTCCCTACTATGGTGGAAAGTGGTGCCTGGACAGTTTGATTCTATTGTGTATGCAGGTGGCTAACTAACTCTGTCTCTTTTTGTAGGATACCATCTGCTGCTGCTTTTTGCCTGCCCTCTTTAGTACAGCCTTATAAGTATTGGAGATTAGGACCATCTATTTTTGTTTAACCTTTGTAGTTTGTAGTTTTATTAGATTTAGTGGAGTTGTGGGCCAGTCTGCTGGGACAGGTTTGTCCCTCTGGTTGAGGTCTCTTCACAAGTGAGTATATGTTGGCACACCTAGAGATCTGCTAGCCCTAGTCCACTTGTGTTTTGTTTTTAACTATTGGTAGTATATTCAGATTGTGATTTTTAAACTGAATTTGTAATAAAATGCTTTTACATTTAAACTCAATATTGTCTTGAATTTACTTTTGTCAGCTTATTCTTGAAAAATGTATCTGAACCAGTCTATGATCTGGAGTCACTGACTTTTCATGTAGCATAATTCCAAGTGGTGTATCACATCTAGTCACTTTCCAACCATTAGCACTGCTGTGTACAATGTACAGCAGTTCATTTTGTATGGTCCTGCTGGAAATGGTCCAAATGCACCATTTCCTTATTAGAAGTAACATGGTGTGTACTTAGTGCCAGTTATTTGGTAAAACTTGCTTTGGTTCTGATATGCCTCATACCTACAGTGTATTGCCATGTAGTTGAGATATTGCACTGTTGAATACACTGATAATGTGGTCAAATCTGGGGGAAAAAAGCCTAATAAACCATGAAACAGTTGCTGCAGATTTTTCAAATTTTATTCAACCACAGATATTACATTCCACAGTTTAAATTTCATCCTCAAACTCAGGCTGAGCAGAAGTGCCTGGTCACATCCCAGCAGGTGGACTCCAGTTCTCCACACCAGTCAAGCAACACTAAAAAAAAAAAAAACACATTACTAGAGCACTTGAGTTATTAAAAGAAATTGCAATTCACATGTTAGCTTAATAGAATCTGTGCCAAAGTCCTGACATTTCTCTGCCAATACTAAGATTTCCTGCTGTAGAGAAAATAGTTAAAGCAGGAACAATACTGGTGAGGGTTTGATTATCACCACAATATGAATTTTACTGGTTTTGCATCACTCACTTTCAGTCAGTCTACAGTATGAGCAGCTCACCAGTAGCTCTGCCTGCAACAGTCAAGGAAAATTTACTTCACATCATAAGTCATATGGCTACTTGGATTGAAAACTTATTTTCTACCACCACCTATGAAAGTTCAACTTCAAAGCTTCCTTATAGGAGTGAGTCTGAAGTGTGCAGCCTTGTACTCATTGGGCCAAGCTCTGCAGCAGCTCAGCGACAGACTCTAAAACAGAACCTGCAGCCAAAGCCAAATACAGAGATACTCTACCAGCACTGTAACACTGAGCCAGACACACACTACCTGGACAGCTGACTGAGCACTGGAAGAAACAGCCACCATGATGTGGTATCTACTGCAATTTAAACATTTTGCTGTCTTAAAAATCACTTGATGTGAAAAAGAAATGTAAAGTTCTGGGACATGATGATGCAACGTGAATCTTAAAGTGAACCATCACAACTCTGTTAACCTTTACTCCAAAGAAAAAGGCTGGGGGTTGGTAGTTTCATCCCATGGCAGCGGCTCTGTCATGGGGGACCCAGCATCTCTGAAACAAAACATAAAGGTCATAACGTGCTGCAATGGAGCCACCAAGTGTCACACAGATTGGAGGGCAGGCAATGAACAAAAAGTTGATTTAATTACTGGTTTATATATCTAAAGTCAGGTAATCCTTGTGACGTAATATGTGCACATAAGTGCTCAAGTTCAGCTGCGTGGTTGAACACGTTCAGTAACGTTAGCCAGCAGCACAGTAAAGTCAACAGGTCACTCAAAAACCGCCAAAAAACGACTCATAAGCGCCATTTTATAAAAGTACTTGAACTTTCTCACGAATTTAGTACAAGAATACATTTCTTTAAAAAAGCTGAAATTCTTACCACGTTTAAACAGACGTCAGAGTCACGGCTCCCACACGTTTCTCTTCTAGACTGAGATCCAGAGCGAAAGGCACGCTCATATTTATAACCTACGGCTGTCGCAGTGCATTATGGGAAGAGACGCCCTTCCAAAGATCGTCTCTTAAACAGAACGACCACTAGTTTATTTCCCCCTGGATCTTCATTCATTTTATATATAAGTATAAAAGGTGAAACAACAACATTTGTACAACATAAAATTTTGGAAAACCAATCTTTAGGATAGCTCAGTGAGATAAGTGTTGGGCATTAGGTAATTGAAGTTAAGGTTGTTGGTTCAATCCCCGTTTAGGGTCATTGATCTTTAATGTTACTTTACAGCATTGGTGGTAACTCCAATTAGAATACTGCCCCCTGTAGGCAACCAGTAGAAACACATCCACAATCCTCTTTGGAGGATTTGGGATTTTAGGCCGATAGGACGCAGACAGATATGTGAGCAGGCCGGGGATCGAACCCACCACCCCCAAAACTCAAACCGGCTGTCTACATCACTGAACCACAGGCTCACATTGGTTCCACAAGTTTTCATCAGCATTTGACTCTCCAGCAGTTTGTCTGACTTTCAAAGAGCTGTGCAACAATTGAACCAACAACCTGATAGCTTCCCAAGTAGTCATCGAAGGCATTAGATGTGTCTGACTTGGAAAAACAATTGGACATAGTGAGAATTGAACCCACGACCACTAAGATTCAAAGCAAACAGCTAACAAACTGAGCTATTCCCCTTAGGATTCAAACAGCAAAATCACAAGTCCAAGAAGGTTTCCCAACAAGCTGAGCTGTTTGAGTTGAGATGCCGAGGTTTGGTTTCTTGCACCTGAGGCTCCAACTTGTCAACCTAATTAATCTGTAATTGGAGCAATGATTATGAATGATTGAAGGAATTAATTTATTAATACATAATTATTAATAATCATTAGATTAACATTAATTGAAGCAAGTAATGTTCATCTATTAATGATTAATATTAATAATTAATTAATTAATATTAATAATTAATTAATATTAATAATTAATCATTACTAATGTTAATTGAATCAAGTATTGTTACTCTATTAGTTAATAATTATTAATATTAATAATTATTAATATTAATAATGAAATAATATTAATAATTAATTAATTGTTCATTAACAATTAATGAAGCCTTACCTTGATGAGATCAATGTGAGGATGACTCATAAAATCACAACAAATGATTAGTCTACATATAATTAAGACTATAGTCTTACTTATATGTAGGGGCTGTAGTAAGACTATAGTCTTACTTATATGTAGGGGCTGTAGTAAGACTATAGTCTTACTTATATGTAGGGGCTGTAGTAAGACTATAGTCTTATATGTAGGGGCTGTAGTAAGACTATAGTTTTGTAAGTCAGACAAACTGCTGGAGACTGAAAAGCTGATGAATACTGGTCTACAGCAGTGAACCCTGCTCCTGGAGAGCTACTGCCCTGCATGTTTTATACACACCTGATTCTAATTATTAGCTGAAGCTCGTTAAAGGGTTTGATAACATGCTAATAATTAGAATCAGGTGTGTTAGAGTGGGGAGATACCTAAGGGCAGTAGCTCTCCAGGAGCAGGGTTGGAGACCACTGCTGTAGACCAAGTGTGTATTTCTGCACTCTTTTGATCCTGATGAGATCACCTGATTAAAAATATATGAAATAATATTCACGACAGCCTGTCCAGTCTATACTGATTTAAAATTCTACAAGAAAGCGCTCTTACTTCATACTAGCACTGCAAGGGTATGAGGGATGTCCTGAAAACATCTCCCAGTGGAAGACTTAAAATGATGGAATGAATTATATAATGAGTTTGCAACTTTCTCATATGAAGCCATTGTATATTCTGTTGGTGCAACTGTGAATTACAGTTAACTAGCTTGTTGAACTGTAGTGACAATGTTTACATTAATTTATCACAGTAATAATATATTTACATGAATAAGTTCAACAAATAGGCTAAAATATTTTCAAAACATTTTGTGTTGAGTGTGGCTGGTGAGCAGTCAACCTATAATACTGTATGTTTTATCGTCCAGGGGGAAATAAACTACTTACTTACATATAAGTAAGATTATAGTCTTACTACAGCCCCTACATATAAGACTATAGTCTTACTACAGCCCCTACATATAAGTAAGACTATAGCCTTACTACGGCCCCTACATATAAGTAAGACTATAGTCTTAATTATATGTAGACTAATCATTTGTTGTGATTTTATGAGTCATCCTCACATTGATCTCATCAAGGTAAGGCTTCATTAATTGTTAATGAACAATTAATTAATTATTAATATTATTTCATTATTAATATTAATAATTATTAATATTAATAATTATTAACTAATAGAGTAACAATACTTGATTCAATTAACATTAGTAATGATTAATTATTAATATTAATTAATTATTAATATTAATTAATTAATTATGAATATTAATCATTAATAGATGAACATTACTTGCTTCAATTAATGTTAATCTAATGATTATTAATAATTATGTATTAATAAATTAATTCCTTCATTCATTCATAATCATTGCTCCAATTACAGATTAATTAGGTGGACAAGTTGGAGCCTCAGGTGCAAGAAACCAAACCTCGGCATCTCAACTCAAACAGCTCAGCTTGTTGGGAAACCTTCTTGGACTTGTGATTTTGCTGATTGAATCCCAAGGGGAATAGCTCAGTTTGTTAGCTGTTTGCTTTGAATCTTAGTGGTCGTGGGTTCAATTCTCACTATGTCCAATTGTTTTTCCAAGTCAGACACATCTAATGCCTTCGATGACTACTTGGGAAGCTATCAGGTTGTTGGTTCAATTTTTGCACAGTTTTTTGAAAGTCAGACAAACTGCTGGAGAGTCAAATGCTGATGAAAACTAGTGGAGCCAATGTGAGCCTGTGGTTCAGTGATTTAGACAGCCGGTTTGAGTTTTGGGGGTGGTGGGTTCGATCCCCGGCCTGCTCACATATCTGTCTGCGTCCTATCGGCCTAAAATCCCAAATCCTCCAAAGAGGATTGTGGATGTGTTTCTACTGGTTGCCTACAGGGGGCAGTATTCTAATTGGAGTTACCACCAATGCTGTAAAGTAACATTAAAGATCAATGACCCTAAACGGGGATTGAACCAACAACCTTAATTTCAAATGCCTAATGCCCAACACTTATCTCACTGAGCTATCCTAAAGACTGATTTTCCAAAATTTTATGTTGTACAAATGTTGTTGTTTCACCTTTTATACTTATATATAAAATGAATGAAGATCCAGGGGGAAATAAACTAGTGGTCGTTCTGTTTAAGAGACGATCTTTGGAAGGGCGTCTCTTCCCATAATGCACTGCGACAGCCGTAGGTTATAAATATGAGCGTGCCTTTCGCTCTGGATCTCAGTCTAGAAGAAAAACGTGTGGGAGACGTGACTCTGACGTCTGTTTAAACGTGGTAAGAATTTCAGCTTTTTTAAAGAAATGTATTATTGTACTAAATTCGTGAGAAAGTTCAAGTACTTTTATAAAATGGCGCTTATGAGTCGTTTTTTGGCGGTTTTTGCGTGACCTGTTGACTTTACTGTGCTGCTGGCTAACGTTACTGAACGTGTTCAACCACGCAGCTGAACTTGAGCACTTATGTGCACATATTACGTCACAAGGATTACCTGACTTTAGATATATAAACCAGTAATTAAGTCAACTTTTTGTTCATTGCCTGCCCTCCAATTTCTGTGACACTTGGTGGCTCCATTGCAGCACGTTATGACCTTTATGTTTTGTTTCAGAGATGCTGGGTCCCCCATGACAGAGCCGCTGCCATGGGATGAAACTACCAACCCCCAGCCTTTTTCTTTGGAGTAAAGGTTAACAGAGTTGTGATGGTTCACTTTAAGATTCACATTGCATTCAAGTCATGTCCCAGAACTTTACATTTCTTTATTTTTCACATCAAATTATTTTGTAGTGATTTTTAAAAGACAGCAAAATGTTTAAATTGCAGTAGATACCACATCATGGTGGCTGTTTCTTCCAGTGCTCAGTCAGCTGTCCAGGTAGTGTGTGTCTGGCTCAGTGTTACAGTGCTGGTAGAGTATCTCTGTATTTGGCTTTGGCTGCAGGTTCTGTTTTAGAGTCTGTCGCTGAGCTGCTGCAGAGCTTGGCCCAATGAGAGTACAAGGCTGCACACTTCAGACTCACTCCTATAAGGAAGCTTTGAAGTTGAACTTTCATAGGTGGTAGAAAACAACAGTTTTCAATCAAAGTAGCCATATGACTTATGATGTGAAGTAAATTTTCCTTGACTGTTGCAGGCAGAGCTACTGATGAGCTGCTCAGTGTGGAGATGAAGGTGAGTGATGCGAAACCAGTAAAATTGATATTAATGTGGTGATAATCAAACCCTGAGCAGTGACCAGTATTGTTCCTGCTTTAACTGACTCTTTTCTCTACAGCAGTGTGGAGCAGCTGGCCTGTAGTGGGCAGTACACAGCAGGAACCAAGACTGTCAGGTATGTATCCCCAATCCTGTACTGCCATGGCATCTTAGTATTGGAGAGAAATGTCAGGACTTTGGCACAGATTCTATTAAGCTAACATGTGAATTGCAATTTCTTTTCAAAACTCAAGTGCTCTCTAGTAATGTGTTTTTTTTGTTGTTTTTTTTAGTGTTGCTTGACTGGTGTGGAGAACTGGAGTCCACCTGCTGGGATGTGACCAGGCACTTCTGCTCAGCCTGAAATTTAAAGACAATGTTTTACTGGAATGTAATATCTGTGATGGTTGAATAAAATTTGAAAAATCTGCAGCAACTGTTTCATGGTTTATTAGGCTTTTCCCCAGATTTGCCCACATTATCAGTGTATTCAACAGATAGTGCAATATCTCACAACTACATGGCAATACATTGTAGGTATAAGACAATTAGCACAGTGTGAGGCATATCAGAACCAAAGCAAGTTGCACTAAGTACACTGAAGATGTAAGTAAACACCATTTGTTACTTCTAATAAGGAAATGGTGCATTTGGACCATTTCCAGCAGGACTATGCTAATGGTTGGAAAGTGACACACCACTTGGAATTATGGTACATGAAAAGTCAGTGACTCCAGATCATAGACTGGTTCTGATACATTTTTCAAGAATAAGCTGACAAAAGTAAATTCAAGACAATATTGAGTTGTAATGTAAAAGCATTTTATTACAAATTCAGTTTAAAAATCACAATCTGAATATACTACCAATAGTTAAAAACAAAACACAAGTGGACTAGGGCTAGCAGATCTCTAGGTGTGCCAACATATACTCACTTGTGAAGAGACCTCAACCAGAGGGACAAACCTGTCCCAGCAGACTGGCCCACAACTCCACTAAATCTAATAAAACTACAAACTACAAAGGTTAAACAAAAATAGATGGTCCTAATCTCCAATATTTATAAGGCTGTACTAAAGAGGGCAGGCAAAAAGCAGCAGCAGATGGTATCCTACAAAAAGAGACAGAGTTAGTTAGCCACCTGTATACACAATAGAATCAAACTGTCCAGGCACCACTTTCCACCATAGTAGGGAAAAGGGTCTACGAGCTGGAGACACCAACAGAGAAACTAAGCATAGAAAACCAAAGTTAGCTCTCAGAAACAAGAACTTCTGGCAGTTACATCTCAGCATACCGACCTCCGTCCAGAACACACGGCAGCAGAAAAGGAAGAACAAATGTACACAGGTGTCTTAAATAACCTTACCTTGATTAGAGGCGGGGCCAAGCCTGGGGTTGCATTCAAGACCTACTGAGCTGAGGGAGCATTCAGTGTTTGACCAACAGTGGCTATATGGCAGGCTACATACAAATGCATTAATTCATTATTGGTTTGGACCTCCTTTGTGGAATTTGGTGGAAAATTGGATCAATGTATTGGAGGAGACTCTATAGAAAGAAAGGATGCTAACATGACAGTCCAGATATACTCCTATTCTGTTAGTCTGGACCAGGCATCTCAAACTCATTCCACAAAGGGCCATGTGGCTGCAGGTTTTCATTCCAACCAAGCAGGAGCACACCATTTGACCAATCAGCTGTCTGAAGACTGAGATCAGCTGATTAAATGAATCAAGTCTGGTGTGCTCCTGCTTGGTTGGAATGAAAACCTGCAGCCACATGGCCCTTTGTGGAATAGTTTGGATACCCCTGGTCTACATGAAGGTAAGACTATAGTCTTACCTTCTCCCCAATGAAGACCCTGTGGCTCAGTGGTTAAGACATCTTCTCCCACACTCAGTGGTTGTGAGTTCAAACTCAAGTTACTGCTACTTTTAAAGTCAGAAAGCCCAAATGAAGACTGAAAAGCTTAAAAAAAAAAACTAACCTTAGTGTGTCAGTCCAGGTAGCTCAGGCTGTTAGATGACTGCTTGGGATGTTTCAGGTTGTTGGTTCAAATCTTACACACTTTTAAAGTCCAAACTCCAAATTAAGAAGATAAATGCGCCCGGAGAAAAGCTCTTGGTGTAGTAGCTTTGTCCCTGGTTATAAGGTGTTAGCGGTGCAACGGCTGGTTCGAATCCGCCCGTTGCCAGCACCTGGATTGTCGTAAATGGTTTGGGCAGGGCAAGGCAGGAAGGGACAGTCTGGGGGCGCTGGCCCCTGGAGTCTGGGAGAGGTGGAAATAGGGGCTTATGAAACCTATTGGCTTTTATCATTTTGTATTAAATTTAAAAAAAAATTTTAATCAAAAATTAAAATGCCCCTCTCCTCCCTGCCCCTCCTCTCACAGCTGAAGGTTGTCACGCAGCTTCAATTCAATTCAAATAAAGTTATATGAATTCAATTGAAGCTGCGTGACAACCTTTAGCTGTGAGGGGAGGGGCCTTGAATCAAGCTGCAGACGTCCAGCGGTGGTCCTCATCGTCTTCAGCAGCAGCAGCAGCAGCAGCAGCAGCAGAGATCTACAGCTCAATACAAACATAAAATCATGTTAACAATGTTTTCTACAAACACTCTTTTATTCCAAATGCAATTTCTATAGTCAACAAACTATGGAAGGCTAGATGAAAGGGAGGTGTAGCAAAGAGCACCATAAATGAGCTGGAATTGGTGCTTTCTGCCTTACACCTGATACGCATGCATATGTGTGGATTTTATGTACTCTATGTGTTTTATATATTATTTTTACCAGTGAGACCAAAGACAATTTACATGCAGGACATGACACAACAAAGTATTTCTATTCTTTGTTTCAAATTAAAATGGAAATTTAAACAAGTTACTCACCACAGCAGGAGGCGCTCTTTAGTGTTGTAACATTAATATTTGACATGATGAAGAAATGGATTTAAATATTATCGTGACACATTGACTTTGATATGAATTATTTTACAGTAAAACCTTAACAGCAGCAGACGTTAGAGCTTAATTTAGTAGTTTAACTTTGAACTCTTGGCTCAGTAGATGAAGTATAATCACAAAGAGAAATAAAGCAATAAATACACAGATCATCTCTTCCTGTCTGAGTGTAATTAGACTGTTTGCATGTTATTGTAACTGTTCCTCCACATCAGTGAATACAACACATTTAATATTCAAACATATAAAACATGTTGATTTCTCAGAGCTGCAGAAAGAAAGTAATGATCAGCTGCTGATTGATATATCGTGTTATTCCAGCAGGTCGATCAAGGTTTAGATTTATCTTCTAACATTAGAGTTCTCCAAAGTTTGAGATAAATAAATAAAAAGATGAAACACAAACATGAAATAGCAAAAAACAAAGTATGTAAAGTTAAAATAAATATGAAAGAAAGCAAACTTACAATGAAGAGTCATCAGACTGGTCCATGTTGACGATAACACCCAGTCTTCTGTCAGCTGCTGTTTCAGGTGAAATGGCGCCATCTGGTGGACATGAGGGGGAAGTACAAGCACAGATGCAGAAATGTTTTAATATTTGAATGTAGCTTGTGTATACTGTTTTAATACACGTATATTCTTTATAAAATAATAAGTAAGTGTTTTTTTCCCCCTAAGTGAGACAGATGAAAATAAATTATTCTCAAAAACATGTTTGTGCTAATGAGCACGATAACATGACATCAAACCAATTACACTTTGTATTAAAATACTTTAAAAGAAACACATCAATGTGTATGTGGGATGAACGTTTCTCTGACAAGAGGAGACTCTCCGTCCTACTGAGAACACAGAAACACTGAGGAACCCAAACCCAAACCCAGCAGGACAGTCCACATACACTGCTACTCTGTTAGAGACAGAGGAGGAGAAGGAGGAAGAGGAGGATGAGGAGGAGGAGGAGGAGGATGTGTGCCAGACACAGTAACTACTACCACCAGAGCAGTCCAGACTTCCTCTCCTGCTGGTTGCTCTGTAACTCACTGATACAGAAACATTTCCTTTCCACTCGACCTCCCAGTGACCCGTCAGTTCATCTCTACACAGCAGTGATCAAATCTGTCTGGATGATCAGAATATGACTGATCCTCCTTCATATACATCACCTTCCTGTTGTTGTCAGACAGTTTGAGTTTTCTGTTCACTGTGTTTGGATCCAGTGTGAGTTCACAGAAATCTGATGGAGGGAATGAGACACAATACAGCTGCAGTTATTGATCTATCATCTGTTTGATGATGACATCATCTTCATCCTCAGTAGGATGTGAATGAGTGATGTCACTGTGAAGTAAGATCTAGTTGCTACTGAAAACAGTCATAAGTTAAAAACTAAAATCTCAGTAATAATTTCTATATCTTGGTAAGGATGGGTAATCATAGAGGAAAAGGTGAATACTCATTACCTCAGAAAAATGTAATATTTTATGCAAGTATTGTCTGAAAAAATATATTTTCCCTTGTTTTAATCGGTGTTACACCAAAATCTGTGACCGTCAGAAAAGGTGACCTGTGTTGCTGTTTATAAACCTAACCTTCACCTGAAGCTCAGTGGAGAAGGTTAGTGTCACGTCCCTCCCTAATCTAATACACAAGGAAATGTGTTGATTGTCGATATATATACTTTATAGATGTAGTGATTGTTTACTTTGCAGTGGGTGAGTAACTGACAAACCGTAGCTGTAGCATTAGCATTAGCTACTGTATGGGTGAGTAACTGACAAACCGTAGCTGTAGCATTAGCATTAGCTACTGTATGGGTGAGTAACTGACAAACCGTAGATGTAGCATCAGCACTAGCAACTGTATGGGTGAGTAGCTGTAGCTGTAGCATCAGCACTAGCAACTGTATGGGTGAGTAGCTGTAGCTGTAGCATCAGCATTAGCAACTGTATGGGTGAGTAGCTAACGAGCATTAGCATTAGCTACAGGGTGGATTGTGGTTTCTAACCTGACTTCTCTGGAGTTTCACCACCTTGCGTTAATGTCATGGGGCGTTGTGAGTATTTTCCTAACAGTGATTTGCTCTTGTTATGCTTGTTGAAAATGAAACGTCTCCTCTCTCCATTGTTATGGTTTTCTCCTCCCGCCGGTCGGCCACGCCCCCTACGTACGGCGTCTCTACTTATTTACGTCACAGTCACAGATGCTTCGATGCTGTTATGCTATGTAGCTCCGGAGTCCTAAATAAGAAGTATAACTGCACGCTATTTATTTAACATTGAAATAAAAAATTGAAGTTGACATGAAATGAAATGCAGCGGCTGGCTCCCTGAGCCTTGGAGAGGATGAAAGGTGGACGGACAGACGGACAGAACGACAAACATCCAGGGACATAGGAGTCCCACATTTCAAATCCAAGAATCAAATGTATAATTTAGCACCAACCCTGTGGAACAAACTCCCCCTCATTGTCAGATCAGCTGGGTCAGTGACTCAGTTTAAAAGGCATATAAAAACCTATCTGTATAGACTGGGATATATTTATATATAAATTCATATATGTTTCTGGGTGTTCACATAGAGGAAAGTACAGCAGTATTATGAGTGATGTAGTATGCAGTATTACAGTAAAAGTACTGCAGTATTATGAGTGATGTAGTATGCAGTATTACAGTAAAAGTACTGCAGTATTATGAGTGATGTAGTATGCAGTATTACAGTAAAAGTACTGCAGTATTATAGTGATGTAGTATGCAGTATTACAGTAAAAGTACTGCAGTATTATAGTGATGTAGTATGCAGTATTACAGTAAAAGTACTGCAGTATTAGTGGAGCTGTGACTCACCAGGATCATGTGACCTCCTCCACGGCTCCCAGGGCGGCAGCTTCCATGCGTCTGAATAGTTCTCTTATTTATTATATATATATGTGTTATAAATATTCTGCTACTTTTATGTTTTATTTCTTATTTTTTATAAGTTTAAATGTTCTTTAACAGTTTTAGATATTTTCAAGGAATACTTATATTGAATCTAACTCGTTAAATGTGTCTCCTGTACATTAAACTGCATTAATAAAAATAAATAAATCAGATTAAAAACAGATTAAATCTCCATTATGTATATTCAGGGTTAATCTGAGATAGATGGCAGAAAGCAGGATGTCTTTTCTTTTTAGGTCAGGACCAAAAAAGAAAATTTAAAATGAAAATTAAAAAATAAACTTGAAATAGAAGAAAATATTATATATGAGTGATAAAAGTTGAATGTGTGAATAATGTTGGAAAATGACACAAACATGAATTTCTTTACTCATTTAAATCAGGATTTCAGACCGATTGCAGCACTTAAGCACGAAAAGATTTATTGAAGGTCTCACATTACAAAATAGCTTTTTTTTCTTCATTAATAGCATTTCTTTTCTTTTTCTTTATATTTTTTTATTCCATTTTCTGACTTGCGTGAGGTATACAACAATATATTCAGTGACTTAAAATGATCTGAATGGCACACAGAGAAATATGTTAGTATTAAGACGGGAAGCAACCAGCCTTTTACTTTCTTTATCTATATCAGTACAAATTTAACACTTTCCCCTTCTTTAAAAATAATCATTTAAGAACATTTTCAGCTTTTTAAATGAGCTTTTTGTTTATAATCCACTTTCTTTTTTCTTTTTTTTACTCGTGTTGCTTCCTCTCTGAGACAAAAATCACAATGCAGCACAGATTACAACAAACTTCAACCACATTTAATAAAAGAAAAATTAAAAATAAAGCAAATTTCTGCTTCAATCTGGCTTCAACTGGAAAATAGCTACCAGGTGTTTCAGGCAGGATTTCCACAGGTTAGAAGTTAAACGTTTAAACAGCCTGCGGTTCAGAGAGGTGAGGAGTTTAGCACACATGTAGCTTTATAATCTCTTTATTGTTTAGTAAAATAGCTTATCTGCAGCCTCTAAAACACTTAGTAGTTTTTTAATTTCAGATTACATTTGAATGCAACACTTTTTTTTTTTTTTTTTTTTAGAGTAGCCAAATTTCCCTGACGCACTTGAACGCATCACCTTTTCCTCACAGGTGCTTAAAAATCCGAGCCTGCGTAAATCCGTCCTGACGTCACCTGATCAGGTTTTTACTGTGACATCACCGTTTGTGTTTCAAGGCATCTTCGTCGTCATCATCATCGTCATTGTAAAGAGAGGAGGAAGAGGAGGAGAGGAAGGTTTCACTGAGGCAAAGCTTTGAGGATGGCGTTGACTTCTTCAGCAACAGCTGTGAGAGCAAACTCAAACTGGTCCTGGAGAGAGAGAGAGAGAGGGGGAGAGAAAGAGGAAGGGAGAGAGAGAGAGGGAAAGGAAGAAGGAAAGAAAGAAGGAGGGAGAGAGAAAGAGAGGAAGGAAAGAAAGAGGGAGGGAGAGAGAGGGGGAAGGAAATAGAGAAGGAGAGAGAGAAAGAGAGAAGAGAGGGAGCGAAAGAGAGAGAGAGAGAGAGAGAGACGAAGAAAGAAAGGAAGAAAAGAGAGGAAAGAAAGGGGAAATTAAAGAAAAAAGGAAGGGCGCAAAGAAAGAGAAAAGAAAGAAGAGGGAAGGAAGAAAGGAAAGAAAGAAATAAAAGAGAAAGGAATGAAAGAAAGGAAGAAGGAAGAAAAGAAAGAGAGGAAAGAAAGAAAAAAGGTAAGAAGAAGAATGAAAAAGAAAAAGATGATGGAAAAAAGAAAGAAATAAAGTAAGAAAAAAGGGAAGAAAGAAAGAATCATATTTAATACAGATGAGTATAATAATGTCAGGTTGCAGAGGACGTCACAGTGATGAGTGCTGGGAGCTTGAGTTGCTCGGCCAGCTCCACCATCAGCTACCCGTCCTGCTAGTGTTCGAGGATGTGGAGCTCACACACTATATTACCATCGTCATAGTAACACTTCCTCTGTGGGGAACTAACTACTAACCAGCTCTTAATCCTCCTGAGCTGTTCAGGACTTCAGGTGATGAATAAAATCAGACAGTTCATCGTGTCTCAATTTTTTTAGTTTTATTTTTTTAACAACTTTATTTAAGGCATTTTTTCAGATGTATAAGAGTAACAAACATACAAACGAATAATCAAAAAATACAAAATACAAGATATCAGATCTCGTGAACATAATCCTGTACTAGTGCCCTCCCCACATACCCTCCCTTGGGACCAAGAGTACAAAAAAAAAGGGGATCCAATGTTGCAAAAGTATGACATCAAAGGACTAGTCAGACAGGTTTAAAATACCAACATAACATGATTGGTTAGAGATTTAACTTCTTTACATAATCAATAAGAGGAGACCACACTCTGGTGTTTAGTGTATGTCTTATCTCTTCTAACTGAAGCAGAGATAGAACCTCCTGAATCCATCTCCTGAAGGGGGGGGGCGGGCATTTATTAGATTTCCAATTCATTGAGATCACCCTGCAAGTTATAAGGCTGCAGAATGCTATTGCTCTCTTTTGTTCAGGCCTGGACTGGGACAAAAATTCAGCCCTGGACTTTTTGGTCTTGAATAGGCTGATTTGGGGGAAGTCATTATCGGTAGAAATGATCAAAAATTAGAGAATGCGTGGGTGGGACTCCTGGGCCTCTGTAGCCTATCATAGGGCCATTGGACCAGGTATTCTTTAAACAGACAAGCCAATGGGTCTCTGCTGTGTCTGCAGGCTGCAGCGGAGCTCTGTGGGCCAGTGCATGTCTCTGCTGTGGGCCGGGAGAGTTACCATGGCAACTAAATGAACAAATAAAAAATAAAAAACGGGCAGCCATCGGCCCATTATTGATCGGCCCACCGGGAAAAGTCCCGGTACTCCCAATGACCAATCCACCCCTGCTTTTGTTTATTAGTGGTGTATATTTCTGAGGGTGTGACTCCAAACTAAGCGGTGAGTGGGGGGTTGGGTTTGAGGGGTGTGTTGCATAGAACAGATAGACAGTCGAAAATGGAGGACCAGAAATTAACTAAAGAGGGACAGGACCAGAACATATGGCCCAGTGACACTTGGTTGCCACACCTAGGACAGGTAGGGAGAACAGACGGGTATATTTTAGCTAGCCTATCATCATGTCACAGTTTGACTCACCTTGGTGCGAACCATCCCAGGTCTCTGATCCCGAACGTGCTCCAGCGTAGCAGCGATGTCGATCTCCTTCACACCTGCAGGACGATGGGACACACACACACTTATAACACATCCTAAAACACACACACACACTTATAACACATCCTAAAACACACACACACTTATAACACATCCTAAAACACACACACACTTATAACACATCCTAGGAAGGAAAGGAGGGAGGGAGGGAGGGAGGGAGGAAGGAAGGAAGGGAGGAAGGAAAGGAGGGAGGGAGGGAGGGAGGGAGGAAGGAAGGAAGGAAGGAAGGAAGGAGGAAGGAAGGATGGAGGGAGAAAGGAAAAGAGGCAGAGAGGAAGGAAGGAAAGAAGGACAGGAAAGAAAGAAGGGAGGAAGGTAGGGGGAGGAAAGAAAGAGAGAAGGAGGGAGGAAGGGAGGAAGGAAAGGAGGGAGGGAGGAAGGAAGGGGGATGAAGGCAACAGAAATGAATCGTATATAAACGTATTTCTCACCTTTAGCCATACGATTCAGCACCATGTCGATCAGGATGTAAGTCCCAGTCCGGCCCGTACCGTCGCTATGGAAACAACAACCAGGACATTTACACCAAATGCAATAACTTCTCTGTGATTTACTATGACGTGAGGCTAATCTGCACATTTATGGACATTAAACATCATTATTATTATTATTATTATTAACACATTAACATTATCACACACTAGAGGAATCAATGGACTTCATCATTATCAGTGTTGGGGAGTAACCAGGCGGGGAGTTCCTGTCCTCTGAAATGAAGCCAACCAGGAAGTAACTTAGAGCTGCATTCTATCAAAAGGCCACCAGGGGGCGACCGTCTCTATACAAGTCAATGGAGAATTCACCAACTTCTCACTTGATTTCTAACCTCAGTAAACGTTTTCAAAATGTGTTTATGGTCTCAATCGCTAGTTTAAAGCCTTCTTCAATGCAGTATGATGTTCATTTGGGACATTTTGGCCTCCCTGATTTTATATGTGACGATAAAGCAGGGTATGCATTAGGGCGTGGCTACGTCCTGATTGACAGGTTGATTGACCAATGTCCTCCAGATCCAGCCCTCGTAACCATAGCAACCTCCCCGCTCCGCCCATGGCCCCGCCTCATGCCCATATAAGTAGAATCCATGTTTTTATTTTTCCCAGCATGCACCTGAATTTTTCAAGATGGCGCTGCCTAGATTAGAAACTATTGGCTTCCGAGCAGCAGTCCACAAACCAATGGGTGACGTCACGGATGTTACGTCCATTTCTTTTATACAGTCTGTGGGAGTAACTAGTTCCTTGTAATAGCGATATGTAATTTAATAACAAAAGAAATGTAACTATAATATAATAATATCTTATATCAATAACTTGTATTTATAATGTACATTTAGTTAAATAAAGCTTTAAATGTTAAATGTTTACCTGCAGTGAACGATGATGGGGCAGGAACGGCCTCGGTAGCACTTGTTCACCTTCCTGAGGAGAAAAGAAATAACAAAAATAATAAATATGATTAATTAACCAAATAATTGTGATTGTTTTTCCTCCTCTAAACTTCTCATCATGTAAACCAGGTGTCAAACTAATTTTTGTTCAAAGGCCACATACAGCCAAATTTGATCTCATGTGGGCCGGACCAATAAAAAGATGGAAAGAAGGGAAAAGTGATAGGAAGGAAAGACAAAAGGAAGGATGGAAGGAAGGAAAGGAAGAAAGGAAAAGAAGATGAAGGAAGGATGGAAGGAAGGAAGGAAGGAAGAAATTAAAAGAAGATGAAGAAAAGATGGAAAGAAGGAAGGAAGGATGGAGGGAAGGAAACAAAGAAGGAAAGAAGACAAGGAAGGAAGGAAGAAAGGAAGGAAGGAAGAAAGGAAGGAAAAGAAAATTAAGGAAAGATGGAAGAAAGGAAGGAAGGAAGGATGGAGGGAAGGAAACAAAGAAGGAAAGAAGACAAGGAAGGAAGGAAGCAAGGAAGGAAGAAAGGAAGGAAAAGAAAATTAAGGAAAGATGGAAGAAAGGAAGGAAGGAAGGATGGAGGGAAGGAAACAAAGAAGGAAAGAAGACAAGGAAGGAAGGAAGCAAGGAAGGAAGAAAGGAAGGAAAAGAAAATTAAGGAAAGATGGAAGAAAGGAAGGAAGGATGGATGGAGGGAAGGAAACAAAGAAGGAAAGAAGACAAGAAAGGAAGGAAAAGAAAATTAAGGAAAGATGGAAGAAAGGAAGGAAGGAAGGATGGAGGGAAGGAAACAAAGAAGGAAAGAAGGCAAGGAAGGAAGAAAGGAAGGAAAAGAAAATTAAGGAAAGACAGAAGAAAGGAAGGAAGGAAGGATGGAGGGAAGGAAACAAAGAAGGAAAGAAGGCAAGGAAGGAAGAAAGGAAGGAAAAGAAAATTAAGGAAAGATGGAAGAAAGGAAGGAAGGAAGGACGGAGGGAAGGAAACAAAGAAGGAAAGAAGACAAGGAAGGAAGGAAGAAAGGTAGGAAAAGAAAATTAAGGAAAGGTGGAAGAAAGGAAGGAAGGAAGGATGGAGGGAAGGAAACAAAGAAGGAAAGAAGACAAGAAAGGAAGGAAAAGAAAATTAAGGAAAGATGGAAGAAAGGAAGGAAGGAAGGATGGAGGGAAGGAAACAAAGAAGGAAAGAAGACAAGGAAGGAAGGAAGAAAGGAAGGACAGAAGACAGGAAGGGAAGAAAGGAAAAGAAGATGAAGGAAGGATGGAAGGAAGAAATGAAAAGAAGACAAGAAAAGAAGACAAGAAAAGAAGGAAGAAATGAAAAGAAGACAAGGAAGGAAGGAAGCAAGGAAGGACAGAAGACAGGAAGGAAAGTGGGCCGGATTGGACGCCTTGGCCGGCCGGTTCTGGCCCACGGGCCTCATGTTTGACATCCCTGATTTAAACAAACAACTTTACAGCACAAAGAAATAAGATAAAAAGCTGAATTCAACTTTAACATAATAACATATTTATCTAATGACATCACCTGACTTGGAGAGATGCAGATAATCGTCATGAATGAACAGACAGTAGAAACATGCACAGGAAATAGTTACTTCTGCAGCCATCACAGATTTATGCACCAATAATATCTCCTGGATTTAACTTCCTCCTGTCGTCCTCCCGGGTCAAATTGACCCCATCTCTCTTTTTGACTGTTCCTTCCTTCCTTCCTTCCTTCCTCTTTCTTTAATTTTTCCTTTGTTCTTCCCCTCCTTCCCTCTTTCTTTCCTCATTTCCATCCATCCTTCCTTCCTTCCTTCCTTCCTTCCTTCCTGCCTTCGTTCCTTCCTTCCTTCCTTGCTTCCGCTTTTCCTGCCTCCCTACCTCTTTACTCCTTTCCTTCCCTTCCTTCCCTCCTTCCTTCCTCCTTTCCTCCCTCTCTCCTTACTCCATTCCTTCCTTCCTTGCTTCCCTCCTTACTTCCTTTCTCTTTTCCTACCTCCCTACCTCCTTACTCCCTTCCTTCCTTCCCTCCTTCCTTCTTCCTTTCCTCCCTCTCTCCTTACTCCATTCCTTCCTTCCTTCTCTGCTTACTTCCTTCCTCTTTTCCTACCTCCCTACCTCCTTCCTCCTTTCCTCCCTCTCTCCTTACTCCATTCCTTCCTTCCTTCTCTCCTTACTTCCTTCCTCTTTTCCTACCTCCCTACCTCCTTACTCCTTTCCTTCCTTCCCTCCTTCCTTCTTCCTTTCCTCCCTCTCTCCTTACTCCATTCATTCATTCCTTCATTCCTTCATTCCTTCCTTCCTTCCTCCTGTCCTTCCTTGACCTGAGGACAACAGGAGGGTTAAAATCGACTCATTTTTAGAATCAAGAAAAATGAGTCGATTTGCATGTTTAAAAAAAAAAAAGCTGAAATCTACAGAAGTGACGTTAGACAGAGAGAAAGAAAGACCGAAGAGGGAGGAAGAGGAGGAGGAGGAGGAGGAAGAGGAGGAGGGGGGGAGTTTTTCGGCGATGGACCTCCTGCTGCAGCCACATCAGTCCATGATCATTTTTGTGACTATGCAACTGGACCCAGACTACTAGCTGCAAATCACAAGAATGACACAGACAGATATGTTCAATAAATAAACCAAAGGGCCCCGCTGACCTCCATCGCACAACAGGGAGGAGAGGAAGGGCAGAGGAGGAGGAGGAGGAAGAGGAGGAGGAGGAGGAGGAGAGGACCGAAGGATGAAGGAGAGAAGCAAGGAGGTGTTTCTAATTCATATCAAACCTTCACAGGAACCTAAACCTCTAAAACAGGAAGTTCAAACTCACAGAGTCAGAGATCTAATGTGGGCCGAACCAGTAAAAAGATGGAAGGAAGGAAGGAAGGAAGGAAGGATGGGAAAGAAGGAAGGAAGGAAGGATAGAAAAGAAGGAAGGAAGACAGGAATGAAGGAAGGAAGGAAGGAAGGATGGAAAAGAAGGAAGGAAGTAGGCAAAGAGGGAAGGAAGGAAGGATGGAAAAGAAGGAAGGAAGGAAGGAAAAGAAGGAAGGAAGACAGGAATGAAGGGAGGGAGGAAGGAGGGAAGGAAGGAAGGAAGAAAATAATGAAGGAAGGAAGGAAAGTAGGCCGGATTGGACCCCTCTGCGGGTCGGTTCTGGCCCACGGGCCTCATGTTTGACCCCCTGCCCTCTCCTCTGTGTGCACAGTGAGGATGTGAGGGTGCAGGTGGGTGCAGTACCTGCGGAAGTCCAGCAGGGGGCGCGTGGAGGTGGGGATGCCCTGAGCCGGCCAGCTGAGGAAGTGGAACTGAGTGAGGGTCCGGGTCTCCTGCGTCTGAACGTTCTTCAGGTAGAAGCTTCGAACCAGGAAGTCGTTACACCAGATGTGCTCCGACACCAAGTTCACCTGCAGGACCGACCAATAGGAACACAGCGGCTGACTTCTTTAACACCAGCAGAAGAAGAAATACTGAAGTACTGCAGTATTATGATGTAGTATGCAGTATTACAGTAAAAGTACTGCAGTATTATAGTGATGTAGTATGCAGTATTACAGTAAAAGTACTGCAGTATTACAGTAAAAGTACTGCAGTATTATAGTGATGTAGTATGCAGTATTACAGTAAAAGTACTGCAGTATTATAGTGATGTAGTATGCAGTATTACAGTAAAAGTACTGCAGTATTATAGTGATGTAGTATGCAGTATTACAGTAAAAGTACTGCAGTATTATGAGTGATGTAGTATGCAGTATTACAGTAAAAGTACTGCAGTATTATAGTGATGTAGTATGCAGTATTACAGTAAAAGTACTGCAGTATTATAGTGATGTAGTATGCAGTATTACAGTAAAAGTACTGCAGTATTATAGTGATGTAGTCTGCAGTATTACAGTAAAAGTACTGCAGTATTATAGTGATGTAGTATGCAGTATTACAGTAAAAGTACTGCAGTATTATGAGTGATGTAGTATGCAGTATTACAGTAAAAGTACTGCAGTATTATAGTAAAAGTACTGCAGTATTATAGTGATGTAGTATGCAGTATTACAGTAAAAGTACTGCAGTATTATAGTGATGTAGTATGCAGTATTACAGTAAAAGTACTGCAGTATTATGAGTGATGTAGTATGCAGTATTACAGTAAAAGTACTGCAGTATTATGAGTGATGTAGTATGCAGTATTACAGTAAAAGTACTGCAGTATTATAGTGATGTAGTATGCAGTATTACAGTAAAAGTACTGCAGTATTATGAGTGATGTAGTATGCAGTATTACAGTAAAAGTACTGGTAGAATTTGCATACTACAGTAAAGTACAAGTACCTCAAACTGTACTACAGTAAAGTACTATATAAAGTGAAGTACTAGAGTAAAGTACCTCGTAGATGTGATAGAGGGAGGAACCTTCATCAGGCCAGTAGCGATCACACTGTTTCTCTCCGTCTTCCACCAGAGCCGTCATCATCACGATCACAGTGCAGCCGTTCTCCCAAACCATCTACACAAGGGTCCAATATACATAAAATGCTGCTTCTATAACTTTAGTAAATTAAAAGTATCGGCACTTATCAGACAACATATTCACCGATAATGTTAATGTGTGATAAATAGATATAATAATAATATAATAATAATAATAATAATATATTTAAACTTCTTGTATTAATTAGTGAGTCACTGACCTGCCAGAAGTCAGAGATGGTGTGTGACAGCGGACCCTGGGTGGCGATGTAGGCCGGCATCCGGGGGTCGTGTTCAATCTGGAGGAGGGGAGGTTGGGGGGTTGGGGGTGAAAGGTCACACAGGGGTCAGAGGTCATTTAGGGATCACTGGACCGGCTGCATTCCTTCAGGAGACTCTTTTTTTTGGGGGGGGGGTTTAGTGTTAAATGAACCATAAATGAAGCTCTGGGAGGAGGATGAATGATGCTGTTACCACGGCGACCGAGACTCACTATGGTGCTGGCGTTGATGTAGTCGGAGCGTGAAGGGTTGATCTCGGCTTTCAGCTTCACCCTCGAGTGATCGTCTGAAGGAGGAGGGGCGGGGCGGGGGGGGGGGGGGGCAACAAAAACAGAGACATTTAACCCCTTCATGTCCAGCTCACATTATTTATTTATATTCAGGTTTATTTTTTTGCATAATTTTGGACACTTTCAGACTATTTTTGGAAATTTTTGGATCTCAACAAGACTTCAAAATAAAGTTCAGCGTGTTTGCAGAAAGTTTGGCTGCAGACTCACAGGGAACAGAGTCGGGGCAGCGGTTCTTCTTGGTGTTGGCGTCGCTTTGAGCCGTGGATACGACACTGGGCTCGGCTTGGTAGGAGCACAGAGCCTCCCACTCCTTCATCAGGCGGTCCTTGTTCCTCAGGTGATCCTCCATGTAAGCCTGCACACAGGAAGTACTTAGTTAGTCTAGGAAAAGATAGGATGGGATAGGAGAATGATGAATGAGTGATTAAAGCAGCAAAATCACCAATCAGTGACCCTCTATGATGTCATACGCTGATGTCATCACTCACCAGGATCATGTGACCTGTGATGATGTTACTCACCAGGCTCATGTGACCTGTGATGATGTCACTCACCAGGATCATGTGACCTGTGATGATGTCACTCACCAGGATCATGTGACCTGTGATGATGTCACTCACCAGGATCATGTGACCTGTGGAGCTGTGACTCACCAGGATCATGTGACCTGTGGAGCTGTGACTCACCACGATCATGTGACCTGTGATGATGTCACTCACCAGGATCATGTGACCTGTGATGATGTCACTCACCAGGATCATGTGACCTGTGATGATGTCACTCACCAGGATCATGTGACCTGTGGAGCTGTGACTCACCAGGATCATGTGACCTGTGGAGCTGTGACTCACCACGATCATGTGACCTGTGATGATGTCACTCACCAGGATCATGTGACCTGTGATGATGTCACTCACCAGGATCATGTGACCGGTGATGATGTCGCTCACCAGGATCATGTGACTTGTGATGATGTCACTCACCAGGATCATGTGACCGGTAGAGATGTCCATGTTGGCCTGTGCCGGCTCCTCGCACCATGACGGCGTGCTGCTGTGGGAGCTCGGACTTGGCTGAGCGCCGTCGCTGAACTGAGACGAGACGCTGCTCACCCTGGAGTCTGCACCTCCTCCTCCTGCTGCTCCTGCACCTCCTCCTCCAGCACCACCTCCTCCTCCTGCTCCTCCTCCTCCTCCTCCTGCTCCTCCCACGGCACCGAGGGCGGCGGCTTCCATGCGTCCGAATGCACCTTTGGAGGCCATGTGCTGACGACACAGGTCCTGATGAGCCAGTTATGCATTTTTTATAGTTCTCTTATTTATTATATATTTAAAATACTACTGCTATATAATACTAATACTACTACTACTAAAATGCTACTTTTATGGTGTTTATTTTTAATTTGTATAAGTTTTTAGGATGGGATAGTTTATAAGTCTTTAAAGCAGGGGTGACAAACATGCGGCCCCCGGGCCAGATCCGGCCCGCCGAGGGGTGCGATTCGGCCCACTTGCCATCCAGTGCTCTTTTCCTTCCTTCCTTCCTTCCTTTTTTCCTTCTGTCCTTCCTTCCATCTGTCCTTCCTTCCATTCTTCCCTTTATCCTTCCTTCCATCTGTCCTTCCTTCTGTCCTTCCTTCCATCTGTCCTTCCTTCTGTCCTTCCTTCCTTTCTTCCTTCCTTTCTTCCTTCTGTCCTTCCTTCCTTCTGTCCTTCCTTCCTTCCGTCCTTCCTTCCTTCCATCTGTCCTTCCTTCCTTCCTTCCTACCTTCCTTCCTTCCTTCTGTCCTTCCTTCCATCTGTCCTTCCTTCCTTCCTTCTGTCCTTCCTTCCTTCCTTCCTTCCATCTGTCCTTCCTTCCTTCCTTCCTACCTTCCTTCCTTCCTTCTGTCCTTCCTTCCATCTGTCCTTCCTTCCTTCCTTCTGTCCTTCCTTCCTTCCGTCCTTCCTTCCTTCCTTCTGTCCTTCCTTCCATCTGTCCTTCCTTCCTTCCTTCTGTCCTTCCTTCCTTCCGTCCTTCCTTCCTTCCATCTGTCCTTCCTTCCTACCTTCCTTCCTTCCTTCTGTCCTTCCTTCCATCTGTCCTTCCTTCCGTCCTTCCTTCCTTCCATCTGTCCTTCCTTCCTTCTGTCCTTCCTTCCATCTGTCCTTCCTTCCTTCCTTCTGTCCTTCCTTCCTTCCTTCCTTCCATCTGTCCTTCCTTCCTTCCTTCCTACCTTCCTTCCTTCCTTCTGTCCTTCCTTCCATCTGTCCTTCCTTCCTTCCTTCTGTCCTTCCTTCCTTCCGTCCTTCCTTCCTTCCATCTGTCCTTCCTTCCTTCCTTCCTTCCTTCCTTCTGTCCTTCCTTCCATCTGTCCTTCCTTCCTTCCTTCTGTCCTTCCTTCCTTCTGTCCGTCCTTCCTTTCTTCCTGTCTCCCTTCCTTCTGTCTGTCCGTCCTTTACTATCTCTCTTTCCTACCTTTCTTCCCTCCTTCCTTTTGCCTGTCTTTCCTTCCTTCCCTTCTTATTTCCTTCTTCTTTCCTTCCATCTTTTTAATAATCCGGCCCACATGAGATCAAATTGGTTTGTATGTGGCCCTTGAATGAAAATGACTTTGACTCGCCTGCTTTAAAATGTTCTTTAACAGTTTGAGATATTTTCAGTTTTAGCCTAAAGAATACTTGAAGCTACTAAAATTGATATTTGAGAGTTTAAAAAAAGCTAAATTACAGTTAAATGATATTACTCCTATTAAACAGCACATTTAATTATATCTATATCCCTTAGAGAAATATACTGCTTATATATATATATATATATATTATATTCTTACTTTGATAGATTTTATTACCTATATTCTTAATTTTCCTTTTAATTTATTTCTTATGATGGCTTAAACCCTTAAACAGGCAGGAGTGGAAAATTAGATGTAAAAAATCCTTACTAGTTATGTCATTTGCACCTAAAGTAAGGAAGGAAGGAAGGAAGGAAGGAAGGAAGGAAAGGAGGGAAGAAGGAAGGAAAGGAGGGAGGAAGGGAAGGGAAAGAAGGAAGGGAAGGAAGGAAAGGAAAGAAGGAAGGGAAAGGAGGGAGGAAGAAGGAAGGAAAGGAAGGAGAGAGAAAGAAGGAAGGTAGGGAAGAAGGAAGGAAAGGAGGAAGGAAGGAAGGAAGGGAAGCAAGGGGAGGAAGAAGGAAGGAAGGAGAGGAAGGAAAGGAAAGGAAGGAGGAAGGAAAGGAGGGAAGGAAGGGAGGAAGAAGGAAGGAAAGGAAGGAAAGGAAGACAGATGAAGTAAGGAAGAAAGACAGAAGGAGGGAACATTTACCCTAACAGCTGAACTTAGATCTGAGGAAAGAAGGAAGGAAGAAGGAAGGACAGATGAAGGAAGGAAGGAAGGAAGGAAGGACAGAGAAGGACCCGGAGGACAACAGGAAGGTTAAAGAGTCTGTATCTCCTGGTGCACGTTGCATGTTTAAGGGTTAAAGCTGAATTTATAATAATGTGATGTTTTATTAAGCTTAACTTTTATGTGCATATAAATATATATATATATATTACTTTTATTACCTTAACATGTTTCAGATGATATGTTTTATTGCTTTTATATATATATTAATTTCATTGTGTATTTACCCCCTGTCCCCCCGCCCCCCTGCCCCCCCCCCCCCCCCTCACCTGGTACTCCTGGTGGCTGAAGCTGCCCCCCTCAGGTCCCAGGCCCAGCTTCTTGGCGGCCAGCCGGTGAGCGTGGTGACGCAGGCAGGCTATGGTCATGGTGGCCACCAGGATGCCGCCGATGCACCGCCATGGCAACCAGCGTGGCGAACACCCAGCGGGAGCCAGGCTGGATTCTGGTCGCCAGGGGCAACGCCTTCCCATCATTCCTCTGTGAGGGGCGAGAGCACAAAGAGAAGAGGGGCGGAAAGATTAAATATCATTAAAACAAACAAAGTATCCCATCCCATCCCATCCCCATCCCATCCTATCCTATCCTATCCCATCCTATCCCATCCTATCCAATCCCCATCCCATCCCATCCTATCCCATCCATCCTATCCTATCCTCCTATCCTATATATTACTATTCTAACCAACCCATCCCATCCTATCCTATCCCATCCCATCCTATCCTATCCCATCCTATCCAATCCCATCCTATCCTATCACCATCCTATCCCATCCTATCCTATCCCATCCTATCCCATCCTATCTATTCCCATCCTATTCTAACCAACCCATCCTATCCCATCCTATCCTATCCTATCCCATCCCATCCCATCCTATCCTATCCCATCCTATCCTATCCCATCCTATCCCATCCTATCCCATCCATCCCATCCTATCCCATCCTATCCTATCCTATCCCATCCTATCCTATCCCATCCTATCCATCCTATCCTATCCTATCCCATCCTAGCCCATCCTATCCCATCCTATCCTATCCTATCCCATCCCATCCTATCCCATCCCATCCATCCTATCCCATCCTATCCCATCCTATCCCATCCCATCCTATCCCATCCCATCCTATCCTATCCCATCCTATCCCATCCTATCCCATCCCATCCTATCCCATCCTATCCTATCCTATCCCCATCCTATCATATCCCATCCTATCTATTCCCATCCTATCCCATCCTATCCCATCCCATCCTATCCTATCCCATCCTATCCTATCCCATCCTATCCCATCCTATTCCCATCCCATCCTATCCCATCCTATCCTATCCTATCCCATCCTATCCTATCCCTATCCCATCCTATCCTATCCCATCCCATCCCATCCGATCCTATCCTATCCCATCCTATCCTACTCTATCTCTATCATATCCTATCCCATCCTTTTCTATCCTATCCTATCCTATCCTATCCCATCCCATCCCATCCCATCCCATCCCATCCTATCCTATCCATCCCATCCCATCCCATCCTATCCTATCCCATCCTATCCTATCCCATCCCATCCTACCCTATCCCATCCTATCCTATCCCATCCTATCCCATCCTATCCTATCCCATCCTATCTTATCCCAACCCATCCCATCCTATCCCATCCTATCCTATCCCATCCTATCCTATCCTATCCCATCCCATCCTATCCCATCCTATCCTATCCTATCCTATCCTATCCTACTCTATCTCTATCCTATCCCATCCCATCCTATCCTATCCTATCCCATCCTATCCTATCCTATCCCATCCCATCCTATCCCATCCTATCCTATCCCATCCTATCCCATCCTATCCCATCCCATCCTATCCTATCCCATCCTATCCTATCCCATCCTATCCCATCCTATCCCATCCCATCCTATCCCATCCTATCCTATCCCATCCCATCCTATCCATCCTATCCTATCCTATCCCATCCTATCCTATCCCATCCCATCCCATCCCATCCTATCCCATCCTATCCTATCCTATCCTATCCTATCCTATCCTACTCTATCTCTATCCTATCCCATCCCATCCTATCCTATCCTATCCCATCCTAGTCCTATCCTATCCCATCCCATCCTATCCCATCCTATCCTATCCCATCCTATCCCATCCTATCCCATCCCATCCTATCCTATCCCATCCTATCCTATCCCATCCTATCCCATCCTATCCCATCCCATCCTATCCCATCCTATCCTATCCCATCCTATCCTATCCTATCCCATCCCATCCTATCCCATCCTATCCTATCCCATCCTATCCCATCCTATCCCATCCCATCCTATCCTATCCCATCCTATCCTATCCTATCCTATCCCATCCTATCCTACTCTATCTCTATCATATCCTATCCCATCCTTTTCTATCCTATCCTATCCTATCCTAGTCCCATCCCATCCCATCCCATCCCATCCTATCCTATCCCATCCTATCCTATCCCATCCCATCCTAACCCTATCCCATCCTATCCTATCCCATCCTATCCCCATCCTATCCTATCCCATCCTATCTTATCCCAACCCATCCCATCCTATCCCATCCTATCCTATCCCTTCCTATCCTATCCTATCCCATCCCATCCTATCCCATCCTATCC